>NC_092871.1:17278504-17295817 GCF_032062135.1 Pyxicephalus adspersus
TTATTATTATTATTAATAATAAAAATAATTAAAAGGATTTAAATAGTGCCAACATATTACGCAGTGCTGTACATTAAATAGGGGTTGCAAAGGACAGACAGTGATATAACAAGAGGGGAGGACCCTGCCCAGAAGAGCTTACAATCTAGGAGGTAAGGAAAGTATCACACAATAGGAGGGGAGGGGTATGTCCAAGTTCTCCAAAAGATGAGAAAAGTAGTCTTGATTATGGCAAAATACTTTAGTAATTGAGAGTTGGGGGGGGGCTATTGGGGTGGCTTGTGCACTTTATAGGTTGTGGTATATCTCTATGTTTGTACATCAGCAAGTGAAATCAACTCTGAAGATCACTCGAGAGTGCAGCTTCTTAGGGGAAGTAGGGGAAGTGCACAGCAATGGTGACTATCAGTTTGAGATTTCAAGTAAAGTTATTCCGACTGGGCAAAGATAGATTGTTTTAAGGAAAATAGACTCTATGTTAGTAATAATAGACAAATTTAGAAAAAGGGACATAGTGTACCCATTTTCTAGAATTCAGTTCCACTTCTCAGAGAGGATCCAACAGCATAAGTACCACCAGTCCAGACTTTTCAATCATCGGGGCCTTTAGCCTGAAGATACATGTCTGCTTATACATGATGAAAGGAGACAGCACATGTGCTTTTCGCATTATACATGTGGTGTTCATATAATAGACTCTCAATTAATAATCATATGGATGACAAGAAAAGTCCAACTAAAAACAAGCTGAGAGTTTTACTTACTACTGTTCATGAATAAAGAGGATTTGGTGAATTTAATACGCTGTTTGTCTGCCTAATGCAAATTAAGGAAATGTTTAATAAAAAATAATAAAAATAAAATAAAGGGAAAGTGGAACTTAGTTTAATTATGGATGAAGACTACAATGTTTGGAACTTTTGTCAAGTTTTTATTTTTATGCCTGGGTCAACTCTGGAATGATTCCCTATCCAGGTGACTAAAAGCAATAAAAGGTTTGTACCTTGGCAATGGCAATACTGCACCTATGAGCCTTATTTATAGATTTGTAGTCCCCCTTATGAGGGTACTTTGTTGCTCTTTGTACCCTTTCACCTTGTTGGCCCTTTAGCAAGTGGGAACCCAAATGCTCACCACTGCAGCGTGAGCTGGAAGAAGGCTAATTCCTATCCTTTCCAGCTGTTCATGTGGCTGTAAGAAGGATATAAATTTCTTATTAATTGGTCCGCCCTTATAAGGGAGGGAGTACACAAACCTAAATAATAGGCCTCATTTACCTAGTAATTAATATTTAAATTAATATTATTTAAATAACCGAAAAAAACATATTTTCTTACCTGTTAAACTCATAAATATCTTCGATGTTGCAAAATAAAGTGCTGACTTGCTCAGGTTTGAGGGGAAGCTGACCACAGTCTATAATGCAGCCCAAATAATCCTGGTGAAGGAAGACACACTCATCATATTTTATGCTGAATATAATCCAGATGGTTTAAAAAAAGACCTACAGTAAGCAACACAGGGTGAAACACAATAACACAAATACTTATACTAACTATACACATTGTTATATGGTAAATGTATGCGAACATCCATCCAAATGAGTTTTCAGTGAAAGGTACAACATACAAAATCATCTTACACAATTGCGTCTTTTCAACCTTGTGGAAACAATTTAGGGAACAATTAGAGAAACAATTTGCTGTTCCAGCAGGGGTACGACCCTGTGGAGAAAGCCAACTTCACATACACATAGTTTGATGGGTCTTGTTAGAAGGAGCTTGCTTGCAAAGAGCCCTGACCTCAACCCTACCAAACATCTTGGCATAAACTGCTATACCAGATCTTCTCGCCCAACATCAGTGCTTGAACTCTGAACCTGAACTCATTTTTTGGGCTAAATGGACACACAATGCCATAGTCAAACTCCATTTTTTTGTGGAAGACCTTGACAGAAGAGTGAAACCCATGGCTTTGGAATGGGCGCTCCAGCAAGCTCATATTAGTCTACAGCTCGGGTGTCCATATAGGTGGCTATACTGTATAGTTTATTCATCACTAAGACCTAATAAAGAATTTCAGTGTTTCCTGGACCTTTTGTTAGGTTATATTTGGACCCTTTTTCATTAAAAAGCCTCCAGTTATATGAGAGGTGAAAAGGGTAAAATCTATTTAACATCCTGAACTTTGCATAAACGTTAAAGAATAAGTTCTGGGAAGTTGGGAATGCCATGGGATAGCATTTAAACTTTTTAGCAATGTATATGGGGACACCATCATTGTGGAATATGGGAATGTCATGATGCTTGCAATGTTTGCATTATAAGGTGCACCTGGTCCAATGAAATTTTGCACGTGTTAATAAGTGACCACATTATAAAACACCCATAATAACTTCCGGCTTTTAGTTAGATTGCTTTCACTAAACATCTTTAAATAAACATACCCAAGCATCCAAATCCATAAAGCACTGAAGAGCACTCTCAAAAGTCTCTATCATGAGGGCAGTTGGAGCATTCCTGCATGTGCAACTTCCTTCTAAAACGTCTAGCCTTAAACAAATATACTAAATTACAAAATAAATCATAAGAAAGGAATTTAATTCTGGTTAGCTTGGTTTGTGGTTTCAAGGTTTATCCCTACCAGTTTGCCAGTTTTAGATACATAGACCCTTATTATGGTACCCACAGACAGTGGCTGGAATATATGACATTGTTAAACAGTCCAAAAGTGGCAGTGCATGAGACCAGGTTAAAATGAGTACTGCTTCAGCCCAAGACCATACGTTTGGAGACACTTCCAAAAATAAAAAGACTTCTCAAATAAAATGTAACTCAATCCAAAAAAAAAGGTGTGGAAGCATTGCTAAAACAATCATGAATCATAAACACGTAAGGGTTCAGTAACACTTATTGTTCCCTTGTGGCCCTCACTGCACCAATGCTTAAAATAACATTAACCATACTCAATGATATTCTGATGAGGGCTTACTCCAGGCCTCCACCACTCATTGCTTTGCACCTAGTTTTACATATCTGTTGGGTGAATCAAGTTTTGTGTGTAGCACAGACACCAATTGTCTGACTCTGAAGTGGAGCTTTAGGGGATTGGTGAACAATTGGTGGGGCTTAAAGTTTTTAACTTTGTATGTCTCTGCTAAAAAAATCTTTCCATCTTCTGCTAGAAATTTTTAAGAGTCCCTATTGCCTGTGACACATATGCAGGACAATGTCTCATGCTCAGCATTTGTAAGATATTGGAAATGCAGTCTAGTGCCAGGGTTGATGTAACTCCCATGTGCATACACACATGTTACATCAAAAGAATCCTCCCAACGGGAGGAGAACTAGGACCCACAAGAAGTGGTGGAGAAGATGACAACACGGGTGGAAGGAACTGTGATAGAGAACTTAAATCTGCAAAAGGTGTATAGTGTGTTACAGTAACCTGTTACTGGGCCCATAAAAAGCACCGTGCAAGCCTGTTCAAGAATACCAGTCAGGGCCTCACATATTTAATTTAGCATGGGTCAAGGGACCTACAGTCCATTTTATTCTTCTTTAAAGGGTCAGTCCAACCACAGCTAAAATTTTAGTAATATAAGCCAAGACTAAATAAATCCAGCTACACCCTTTGCTGTTCCCAAATGTACTGCCCTTACCCCCACCCAAGAAAATTGAACAGGGGAGTATAGACCTCTAACTCTTTCTCCCCTCAAGCCCAGTGGCAAAATCTCCTCACATCACAACTCTTTAACATCACCCAAAACTAAAACACATAGGATGAGGGCATCATCTTTGCATCTTTTAGTTTTCATTCAAAAGAAAATTATTTAGTAGGAAAGCACATGGGTCAATAGTTCCTGTGTACAAAATATTATAACAATACCCCAAAAATCATTTACATTTCATACAGATGTTAATCTGCATCAAGGTTTAGAGGAATATAATGACCTTGGTGCTGAAAGTGACACTGCTGGATGTCTTAGCAATGCATTTTCTTACAAGGGTCCCTGGTTTCCATGAACTTTTCTCCAGTACCCTTTGTGGCACCTAGAAATCATTTCATTAGAGGCAGATGTTTTTTTTTTTTTTTTGGTTTAGAATCCCAGAAGCTGTCTGGCGCACAGCTATTTTTAATAACGTTCAGAATGAAGTCATTATAGGTTAACCCGCAACCAGTATGTAGTCATTTTAAGGGAATGCATCATCTGTTTTTTTCAGATGTATACAGTATGTAAAGGAAAGCAACTCGAACTGGACTGAGGCAAAGTCAAACAAGATTTTTTTGTATCTTTGTATAGTTTGTAATTATATATGAAGATTGGAGAATCTATATTTTTATTTAGCATATGTAGTCTCTACTTCCTGCTTTGCATCACGACAATGTGTTTGTGTTTATAGGTTCTCACAAATAAAATGTGTGGGTTGGGTGACTGACTAAAAACAATGGCCCTGATTTATTAAAGCTCTCCAAGGCTGGAGAGGATACACTTTCATCAGTGAAGCTGGGTAATCCAGCAAACCTTGAATGGATCTGGTCCAGGATTCAAAACATTTGCTAGCAAATAGCAAATGACTTTGAAGAAATCCATTCCAGGTTTGCTGGATCATCCAGCTTCACTGATGAAATTGTATCCTCTTCTGCCTTGGAGAGCTTTAGTAAATCAGGCCCAATGTCTCCTGATAGCTCTCCTTCCCCATCCCAGCAAGGTATACTCACAAATCTATACTCCGCCATCTCCCTGATGCAGGAGTCCACCCTGGGTAAGGTCCATGTCAGGCAATATTGGAACCAAGTGGATGAACTCGCTGCTTGCCTTATGATTGGTCCTTCATGTCCCAAGCCCTGTCATTTGGGGGAAGGCTTGTGTGCCCCAAACCCAGAAGCCCAGCTCCATTACAAAGGTAGTGAAGGGCTTTGAATGGGTGAGTGTTTAGGGCAAAGACCATGAGATTTGTTTAATAAAGGAAACTATATGTTTCACTTATCCAGTTGTGCAAGCGAAATCTGTTTTTTTTCCTTGCATGCAATATGGTATTTTTTTGCAAAGTGATTTTCAATTTCACTTACTAAGCTAAGTGAAAAGTGATAATTCACAACTTTAGTATATAAATCTCAATGCCTTCCTCTCTCTGAAACAGAGGACAAATATTCCAATTGGGACACCAATCCCAATCACCATTGTCTATGAAGGGATTTATTTACTGTTGTCAATACGTAGTTTCTTCTTAAGTTTTTAAAAATAACTTATTAATTTGTCTTTCCTTTCTTTGCACAGTGGCCATTGATCTGTACATTATGCAAGTAAGATGACATTGCATTAAAAAAAAATTTTGGAATCTTGGGAAGATCGTAAGGAAATCTTATTGTTCTCTTTAGGCTGATGATACGGCTGTTCATACTCTGTTTCAATGCTCTGCAACACAGCGGCTCCAATATGCCCCCCCCATCCCCCAGACATTTTGTGAGCTTGCTCTCCCTCTTGTGTAATTGAGGAATTGAACCCGTGTGGATTTACAGCGGAAACTCTGTTTACAAATAGGGTATTTCTCACAAACCGGATGAGGGGTTAGAGGCTGAGCTCTGGAATGACACAAGGGGCCTCACTAGCATTAGGGGAGACTGAATGAAATCAGCAAAGAGGAAGGGAGAGAAGACAGGGGAAAGACATACAGGGAAGACAAAAACAATCATAGAACAGATGAGTATATAAGAGGTGATCATTAGTTGAAAATCTTGGATTCAACATCTTCCAAGAGACTGAAGAAGTCACAAAAACAAGGTTTTGACCTTGAGACCACTTCAAATCTTGATTACCCCTAAAACATATAACTATTATAGGGGAGAATTGATATGCTGAAACCTTTGGAATAATACATTAAAAATTATCATAAAAATGATAAATGTTAAAAACAATAATGTACAGGACCTTGTCCAGTTATACAACATTGCATATATGACATGGTTTCCAAACCTTAGCAATAGTTAAATAGTCAACAGTGTGCAGCAGCAATTTTCTAGGAGATAAGCAAGCAATTGCAATATTGGAACGGTTCCAACTAGGTTCCACACTACCTCACAGGACCTAGGCTGGGGTAGAGGACATCAACTGTTCAATCAGTCTGACAGCTGTTTGGAAAGTCCAAAGGAAATGCACATATGGTGCCCATACACACCCAGTGTGGTGCAATGTATTCCATATATGCAATATCTAGAATATACAATAAACTAAACCTGTGATCCCAGTAGTGCAGGAATGCTGTCTTACCACAGAGAATATCAGTGCAGGAGTGCAGTATACAGTGAGTTTAGATTTGGAAGGGTTAGTAATACAGGATTACAAAAAGGGTTGGTGTTGGGGTTACAGAAACGGTTAGTAATAGGGTTACCAATATTGGGAAGGTTAGGCCTCTTCCAGGCTTGCAGTTGAAAAGCACAGCTGTTGGATTCTCCTAGTCACCCCTCCCCAGCTGTGATTCTGTCAATAGGTTGGCAACTGCTTTGTCATACATTTGAGTATGGTTGAGGTTGGGGTTAATATATATTTTTTCCTCCAGAGTAGCAACCACATAGCCAGGAGCTACTTGTTGCCTTCAAGAACCACACACAGACCACCCCAATGCAGCTGCGTGCAAACACATGCACAAAATGGTTCCCAACACCTCCAATTCACAGCTGGGTCTGCAGTGGAATGCTGCCCTCAGCCACATGTGTTAGGGTTACAAGCAGGGGTGTAGTGGAGCAGGCACAAGTGGAACGCCATGCCCTCCCAGTTTTCGGGAATGGGCACGCATGCCCACTCCTATTTTGCAAAGAATTATTTGGTGGTCCACGGCTGGGGGGCTGCACCAGCCAGAGCCACGGACCATGTCTACAGTATGGAATTGAAGGCTCAGGGAGGTGGGCGGGTTGTGTCTCGCAGGCTCAGACCAGCAATAGAAGAGTAGGCTGGTTCTGGTATCATGTCGTCACTCTGGGGGAAGTTTCTTCCCCTTTGAGTGACACAGGCAGGGTGTAGTGGGGCGGGCACGTTTACATAACAATGATGCGCATGCTCGCTCACCATGGATAGTATTGTGCCCCCTCTTCTTTTTTTATGACTACACTCCTGGTTACAGGAAAAGTTATTGAACAGTGAAAGGAGGATTAGTGTTATTGTTTTAAGGTAGTATTGCAGAAAGGGTTAGAGTTAGGATACAGAATAGATTTGGGTTAGTGGTATAAAGAGTGTGAGTGTTTGGTTTAAAAGAGGTCTAAAGTTAGAAGAAGGGTTAGTATTACAGAAAGAGTTAGTGTTTGAGTTTCAGAGAGGGTTAGGGATGGGTTACAAAGCAAGCTAGTATAATGTTTGCAGAGAGTATTATTGTTAGCGTTACAGAGAGGGTTGGCCTGTGGGTTTATATAAAGTTAGGCATTGCCCTGTTCATTGGGTGCCCTACACCAAAATCTATAAATGCTGTTAAGAATGAACATATAATACAACTGTGTATGTTGCAAAAGCCTGCAATACTTCAGTACTTGCTGATCTATCTCTCCAACATGTCTGGTTGATGCACAGTAGCAAAAATTACGAATAGGTGCCAAATTTTTTTATGATGGGTGTGATTGTGGTGTTGGAATATAATATTTATTTGAAATTGTAAACTCTGCTAGAGCAGGGACACATATACATGATTTGGAGGACTGTTCCTCTTTCAGATCTAGGTTTTTGGTGGATTTATACACCTTTATTTATTATTTATTATTTAATTATGAAAAAGTGTTATTATGCAATAAACGTTTCATTCAGTCTTTGCATTGTTTATTTTGTTATTTTAAAATAAGAATATTAAGGAAATATAGTTTTGATCATAGTTTTGCATATTAAGTTTTAATGTTCTGCAAAAAGAAGGCATGACAGGGGTGCGCCTACATATAGTAGAAAACATGTTATATATTATTATTGACTGCCATTCCCTACAAATAACCCTTATCTTCGTTTAAAGAAGATAAGTCGTTTGCCTACATCATTTGAACTAAAAAGTGTATTTTACCCTATATCCAAAAATTGGGGTAAATGGTGGTGAGTACTCTTACTGTAAACTGTTCTTCATATTACATCTAAACTATTCAAATATAAGAAACGAACAGATATTAAAGCTTTTGTATACTTTTCAGTATCTCAGGAATAATAACATAGGATAAAAATAAAACCAATATTAATAAAGAAAACTCAACTACTTTTAGTGATAAGACAAACCTGCATCTCCTAATATTTTCCTGATCCTCTCTATACCACATTATTCATTTCCAACTGTAAAAAAAAAGTTTTGTTGAAAAAAAACATAAACTTTTTTTTTTCCATGAAGCTGTTTTACTCAAACATGTGACAGATGTGACTGACCCTATACATGAGATTGATGTGTGAGGGGAGAGACCGACCAAGCATTGCCCAGCAGGACACACAAGCCATACACACTGCACACAGCACAGAGGGACTGCACTGACACTGCATACTGCATCTGAGTGTGGTCTGCTCTCACTCACACAGTGACCCCTGCCCAGTGGGAATGTGTCAGAGAGACGCTGGGTCTCAGCAATCTCTGGCATTCCAGGAATACTAACTGGCCACCAGTTTATCCTGTTTAAATAATGGTTCAGGCTGAACATTCATCACAATGCAGATGGAGAGCTATAAACCATCAAGAGCAGACAGCATCCATCTTGCGCGACTTCTAAAAGCAAGTTTTCCTGTGTTTCACTCTTTTAGTCTTTTTATTGGAAATGACAAAGAATTTAATGTGAAAATGGTAGAGGGTAATCAAGCCATTGTGCAACCAGACTTTGAAGTAGCTGCATAGCTCAGTAGAGCGTGCGAAAAGCCCAAATCAAGCTTTTAAAAAAGCCTAATACTAAAAATATTAGCTCTGGCTGCAATAATTATACTACAGAGCTGTCTTCTGTAGATTTAAAGCTCTGTGATCCATCAACGGTCTTATTTTGGGATGAATGACACCGACCATCAGCCAACACACCTCTTTTAGGCCCAGGGTGTCAAGGACCCATCCCTTTGGGCAGCACCATCAAACTGCCTTGACCTCATAAGTAAATAGTCTGGAGGGAGGCATCATGTAATGACGTGGCACTATCCTTTGCAGTATTCAAGACCCAACTACCAGAGAAGAAGAGAATTTGGGACATCTCCATAGAAAAACTGTATACATAAAGATTACATTACACTAATCTCCTGCAACTTTTTTGTAGCATTCTATATGCATGTGTGCATGTGCTCCAGTGCTCACTGAATATCATTTCTCAGGGTGGGGTTCCTATTCCTAACAGCAATACTCTATGCCTGCATAATGGGCCTGATTTATTAAAGCTCTCCAAGGCTGGAGAGGATACACTTTCACCAGTGAAGCTGAGCGATCCAGCAAACCTGAAATGGATCTGGTCCAGGATTCGAAAAATGCTAGCAGATAGTAAATGATTTTAAGAAATACATTCTAGGTTTGCTGGATTACCCAGCTTCACTGATGAAAGTGTATCCTCTCCAGCCTTGGAAAGCTTTAATAAGTCAGGCCATATGTGTGCTGATTTGTAGTTTCTATTGAGAGACAACATTGGCAACCTACAATAGGATCTGTCTGACCCATGACTTTTATAGAAGGATCATCCGTTGTTATTTTAATGAAAAGTACAGATTTAAAAATATTGACTTCTGAAAATACTTTGAGGTGTTTAAGCCTATGTGGTATTTTTGTCATTCATTTTACATTTATGGTGAAAAAGAATGGTTTGCATGGCTCTCCATACTATACTAAAACAAGAATTCTTAGGGATCTGTGATAGAAGTGATGCTGTTTTCATCATAACCTCTTTTTATAAATCAAGCTCCCTCAACCAGGGTTCCATGAAACCCTAGATTTCCTCCAGGTGTTTCTAGAGCAATAGGCAGGTTTGGCCTCATCTTGGGCCACCACTGATACCATAGATCCTTTTTTAGGCATTGTGAAGGAAAATGAAAAGTGAATGGAAGGAGTTGGGAACCAACGATAAGTGCCTGTGGCAGATCCTGATTCCTAAAAGTTTCAAGTTGCTTTGGTCATAGTTGTTGTTTGAAAAAAAAAAACAATTTCAAAATAAACCTTCAGTTGTTCCAAGGGAAGAAAAATACCCCTAAAAAGAATGCTTCAATTTGCTCTAAAAGGGAAAAAAAATCATTCTTAATCCACAGGATTCCGTCTTAAAAAAGGAGCAAGAAAAAAAATTAAGACCTGGCACAGGTTTTATCAATTGCCTACTCTGAAACCATAAATACTAGTTTTGACTTTAGACATATTTTAGAGCAGTGGTCAACATTTTTGGACCTACGGACCACTAAACTTACGGGCTCCGGGCCGGGCATGGGCAAGGCCGTGTTTCACTCAAAGAAGAAGAATCTTCCCCCATAGTGACGTCATGATGCCAGAACCTGCCCATTCTTCCATTGCAGGTCCAGAGACACAACCCGCTCACCTCCCTGAGCTTGCCATCTGTATGGGAGACGTGGTCCGCTGCTCTGGAGGGTGAGCCCCCAGCAGGGTCCTTTTTCCCCCGCTGCGTGGCGCACTGCCCAGAGCCGCTGGCTACCAAGCACACATGGATGCCCTTCACTATGGACTTTGTGAGTGGAGGTATGGCAAACAAATGTCTTAAATGTTTAAATTGCACTCACAATTACCCCTATTTCCCATCTCAAAAATTTATGAAAGCCAGCTAAGAGCATAACTAAGTCTAAGTAGGAGTTGATATTTGCACACTGTATGTGCACTTACACAGCAGACCCTAAAGCCTATTAGGAGTCCTTTGCCTGCAGGAGCCTCAGCTGTCACCAAATATTGTCCTACAAAATCACACCCCCATATGTCTCTTCACACAATAGGGAAATGCTGCTTGAAGGTAAGGAATTCAGTCCAATACCACCCATAATTATTATGTGCCCATTTTCATTTTTAGCTAAAATGTGGACGGGTTAGTTACATCTATCTATTTTCCTTTGGCTCTGGTGACCATTGACTTTGGTTGAAAATACAAAATGTTTCAATCCTAGCAGAAACAAGGATTTCCTCCAATGGGCAAACCTTTTCTATTGACAACTTCATGGAATATCCCTTTGCATTGAAGATATCTCTTTCTTGCTGTGTCTAGGGCAAAAAGGAAAATTTCCCTATCCTATAATTTGGGTTTTCCATACGTTAATTCCATCTTATATTTTTCCCTGTTGTTTCTCTGTAACATCACATAGAATTATACCACCATCTGTTAATACTGCCCCATGTGTCGAAGAATTCCATGCTTACAGAGATAGAGATCAGCAGATAATTTGAGTGCTGAGTATCCCAGAATTCCAGAATTCCCCCTGGGGACCATGAAACCACAGTACTGCTTCCTGATAGAGAAATGATAGTTATGAAGAAAATAAGCACACAGCTGCGCCCTGAGCTAAGAATACAGCTTCATGGCATGGACAGCTGGACCTTCATCTATGATATGATGGCATGCTCCTAGCCTAACAATGGAATTGGCTTCCAGGTGTCCAGTAGCATTGTTGTTATGATCTGTAAATTGTAAATCATAAAGTACATATAGCACAAGGCATGCATGCTGTGAGTAGAGACATTAAACAGTTGTTGAACTACTGCTTTACAGGCCCAGAAATGTGGTAAGAGGGCAGAAGAAGTTTTGGAGGGGGTGACTTATTTCAATATTTCATTACACAACTTAGGCAAGAACCTAGGCAACTGGGGAAAGCAAATCTGGAGAATAAACTCAGAATTACAAATAATTACAGTTAAAGGGTCAGTCCACCACAACATGATATTTCAGTTTAGTGATATTTAAGTCTGTTGAGTGTCTTTCTTTATCTCTTGGGTCTATGGTTTAGCACCATATCCAAACCATACTTCCTGGCCATGGCTCTATCCACAGTATTGCAGAAGTCCAGCCTGGTCACCTACACCCTATGACTGGATGGTGGAGGAACCACAGGAGAGCTTTAGGCTCACCTCTTTGCTCCCTCTTCATATCCGCATGTTCCTTGTTACGTTGTTAGGTAATATTGGAAGCTGGTTCCTTTTAAATGTAGAAACTAGGCGCATTTAGTTAATACATAACTACATTACTTAGTATTTTCCTGAAGTTCAACTTCAACTAAAAGAAATATAGCATGGCCACTTAGCTTCAAAGAGGTGGTTGCAGGTGGTTGTGCAAAGTGGTTAATAGGCTTTAGCAGCAATGAATTTGTCTTGTTCTTATTCAAGTCTACAGAAGTAGCCGACAAAAGAAATGGCCATATAAATCTACATCAAGCCTTTAAAATCATAAGTTAACTGCAACACCCACAAAATACTGAGGGCTTGGTGGTCAATTGGTGCTTTTAGGTAGTCAACTGTTATATAAACTCTCATATGCTGACAGTATGCCTTGTGCGTAATCATAGCTTTATTCAAAATTTTACTTGTTTAGTTTGTGAAAAATACAATTAAGAGATTATCTAAACCACATTCATGTCCTATTGAAATATACTTTAAACAGCACATGGGAAAAGCCAAATTTCTCCATTAGTCTAGAAAAGATCTCCTTAAAGCTATAGAGGTTAAAGAATACCTGTGGTGAGGAATAAAAAGAGTCCTATGTGTCCTTACTGACCCTATGTATTAAATGTTGATATGAAAACACAGATCTCACAGCAGATGTTAGAGGCTGCACGTAGCTCTGGCAGGACCATTGAGTATCTTCATCGTCTTAGTAGTGGGTTGTGCAGAACTGGTGTCTACATATCCCTTTGCCCAGAATTGCAACGGCAACCAGTGCTTGGGCAAAGACCACATGCATTTGTTGATCTGATCTTTGTAAGACTGCATCCCCCATCTCTGCTGCTTGTTATCTGATAGGCTGACTGATTTTTAAAGTCCAGGGGGCCCATACAATAACCTAACTTCTGGCAGATTAGGTATGAAACCAGAAAATGATACCGTATGTATATGAGCCCCTGAAAATACAACAAGGCAACCAAGCTAAATCCTATGCAAAGAAAATATATAATCCCTTTAAGCAAGCTCTTTTTTTTGGATAGTAATGTCTTTAAAAACATCCTATGGCGCAAGCATCCCCAGCTGCGTGACTGATTCCAAGGAAGGTCACGGGTGATGATCCACAAACACATCCTTTCTCTGAGACCTTTACATAGCGACATCATTCTGTATACTTTCGGTGTTATATAAATACAAATACAAGATCAATTTATCCATTTCCCCTCTTGCACCAAATTCTGTACATAAACCATATTGTGTCCATATGAATATGCTAATTTTATACATTTTCTAAAAATTCTGGGTTAGACTTTTTCCTAAATACTGGGAGGTTTATTGACTTCCCCCCAAAAATCCCTCCAGTGATTTTTGACCATTTTAACTTGGGGGGAGACTTTAAAATAACTTTTAGGTCGTGGGAAACCCTGGGTATATTTACTCTATCCCCAGCTCACAGTACATTTGTGTGGTGGTCAGAAGAAATAAAACATTTATTAATATCAGTGGTACCTGACCTGAGAATCACAAACTGCTCATTGTTTAAGGAACCCCTAGCAACACCTGGAGGAACCCTGGTTGAGAAACGCTGAGCTATGCTGTAGATGGGATATTGGATTGTAGGCGTCTTTGGATAGTAATACAAATTGGTTAGTAACACGAATTGGTTAGTAACACAAATTGTTCAATATTCTCTGTTAAGTGCTGCAGAAGATGTCAACTATGGCATCAGGTATCAATATGGCTTCACTAGACGGACCTCACCACTTCTTGAAAGTCTCTAATGTAGGGAGAGGAAATGCCTGGTTGTAAGAACTTTACAGAACAGGTTTACTACAACATCCTATACCTGCTCTAGTGATGGTAATTATGTTGATTGTCCTATTGCAGTTCAAGGATTCCCATTGAATATAGCCTACATTCCAAAAAAGTTTACTATTGGTTCATGAACTTGTGTTGGTTAAATATCAAAAAATAGTATAGAGATCTAGCGTGAGGATATTTTAGCATTATTTTGACAATGGAAAACATAACTCTATGATCAGACTTTTTATGGATACCGGTCAAATAAATGTAACAATAAAAACATGGCCTTTGCAGACCATATATCTACCATCTGCTTTGGATCAAGAAACACAACTCATTCATCGGGAAATTAGCACAGAAAACAGTTATACTTGCAAACTCTTCAGCCAGAATAAATCCAAAGCGTCATACCTCTACAATGCTTTTGAGGTCTCTGACATAGGCCTGCTCTGTTTCCAGAATCTCCAGCACCACTCTGTCCAGATGGGAAAGCTTGGCCTTTGGATCCCTGGCTTTACGCAGAATTGGAGACCATGTACAGCCCAGAAAGGCTCTTTCATTAGGCAGTCCCTTGTGTTCAATCTCCAGCTGGGCCACAGGGGTAAGATCAAGGCTAATGTCACTGCCATTTTGCTGGGGATATGGAGGGCTGCAGTACTGCGAGGAGCCAAGAGTCCCACTGCTTCCAAAGGAACTGTGACTGTCCTGCAAAGAGGCTGAAGAGGTTGAAGAACTAAGGCTGACTGGACGATCGCTGTCCGAACAAACAGTATTCACGGAGGTACAGCTGCCAGACATCCCGGCTACTATTCCACTCAGAGAACTGACAGATGAAGGCCTGGGGGAAGCTAGGAGAGAGATGGATACATTACAAGTCTGAAGATCAGGATTATGGACAGTGATGGTCTGTTAACATTTATAATGGCTCAATAACCAGAGCTGGATCTCAACCAGCTTACATCCATAGTCCATTTCTGCTATTTCTTAACTAATACACTCAACCTCTGTGGTTATGCAGTTCTATAAAACTAAAAACATTTAAATTCCTTTTACCAGGGCTCATTCATTAAAACTGAAAAGGAACATAAAATGAGCACACATAAGGCATTATTGTCTATACAGGCTAGTCAATATTTGTTTGTACCATATGGGGGTCACAGGGACTTAAAAATGCTGGTAGCAAAGTTGGAACAAACTTCGAGCAGACTTTAGATTAAGCCACATGGGCAGACCCACTGGTTAGTTTCCAGTTGACCAACCAGCCTGTTCAATTTTCCAATAAACAATCATTGGGTCAAAAGTCCAATACAAATTATATTCTGCCCTTTCAATCTTTCTTCTGATGGGATGTGATAATTTGTTTGTCAAAAATAGGTGAATTTACACATTCCTGAGATAAAGATAGATCTATATACAGGGCAAAAGTCTGAAAGGACCCAATTAGAGCATCTTAAAGGTATACATTCTTCATCAATCAGAAAAAAAAGTTATGGCAGCTCAGAAACGTATAATATAAAACTATACCTTGTTCACCTGGTCGCTCTCTGCTTCCTTGCAGGGCTCCTTCCGGCATGTTGATATGATGGGGGTCTCCCCGTCCTATATGGGAACAATGATAACAATATCCAAAGCTCACAGCCAGGACCACCATCAGAAATGTATGGGCCCCATACTAGGTCTTGGACCCCTCTCCCACTTTTCCCTCCTTGATGGCGGACCTGCTCAGAGCACATTCTCGTGGAGATAATTGAAAAGAATGTCTCCAACATTGCTGGCAGCTGAAAAGAAAGTATCCTCTGTAGATAGCTAAAAAGATAAATGGTGTCAGGTAAATAGACCTGATAGACACAAATTGTTCTTTAAAGAACTTAAAGAAATTTCTGGAGAAACCTTAGGGTTTCATGAAACTCTGGTTGTGAGTGCTCTACAGGATAACTTCAAAGTAATGATAAAATATTCATACGACAGATGTGAGGTTTGAAGAAATGAATATCATCATTAAGATGAATGTAGAGCAGAATGATATCTAAACATGGCCCTGGCCATACATACAGATAGTCAAAAAGATCATTGGTGTCAGTGGTAACTGTCCTGAGAGGCACCAATTGCTCATTGCTCAAGAAACCCCTAGCAACATCTGGAGGAACCCTGGGTTTCCAAAGAACCCAGGTTGCAAAAAAACTGATTTATAATATTCTAGCAAACTGAGACTTTACTTCAAGAAGGGAACTACCAAACTGAAGACCCTACCTTGAGAAGAAAGCGTCCAATCTGGAAACTCTACCTCAAGAAGGGAGCGTACAAACTGGAGACTCTACCTCGAGAAGGGAGCGTCCAAACTGGAGACTCTACCTCGAGAAAGGAGCCTCCAAACTGGGGACTTTACCTCGAGAAGGTGGGCTTTAAACTGGAGACTCTGCCTTGAGAAGGGAATGTACAAACTGGAGACTCTACCTCAAGAAAGGAGCGTCCAAACTGGAGACTCTACCTCAAGAAAGGAGCGTCCAAACTGGAGACTCTACCTCAAGAAGGGAGCGTCCAAACTGGGGATTCTCTATCCCAAGAAGGGAGCTTCCAAACCGGAAACTCTACCTCAAGAAGGGAGTATCCAAACTGTCCAAACCGGAAACTCTACCTCAAGAAGGGAGTATCCAAACTGGATACTCTACCTCAAGAAGGGAGCATCCAAACTGGAGACTCTACCTCAAGAAGGGAGCGTCCAAACTGGAAACTCTACCTCAAGAAGGAAGCGTCCATACTGGAGACTCTAGCTTGCCAAGGAGCGTCCAAGCTGGAAACTCTACCTCGAGATGGGAGGGTCCAAACTGGAGACTCTAATTTGGGAAGGAAATGTCCAAACTGGAGAGTCTACTACGAGAAAGGAGCGTTCATGGCCAATCTGTCTGAAGGAAGATCATGGAGTTGTGTTGACAATGTAGAATTTTCTTTTAAAGATACGTCACCATTAATAAATATTTAGTGAAGTAAATTCAGATTTAATACCCTTTATTTAAAGTGGACTTTGCCCATCATGGGGTCACTGCTGCTAATTAAGTGGCAGTGGCTTACAGAAATACGAAAAATGTGATTTTCATTTCCACTTTAATATTTTAATGTGTGCATACAATTTGTTATATGCATTATGCATTTTCTTTTTACTGACAATAAACAGACCACTATACAACCAGAAACTTCTATGTCTTAGATGCAACCCAATGTTTTTGCTTACACAAAAAATTTAAGTAACAACATATTTCACAGAATATATTTTTTCCACATGCCAAAAGCATACCACTGGAACTGGGAATAGGTTCAATGGAAAATAACCATTCTGCATGTGGCTGTGCTTAGATAGTTTTAGATGTGGCAAATGTTTTTATGTACTGAATACAATTTGAATAGGCTTCATAGACATTAATCCGCATTAATACCATCAAAAGTAATTTACACTAGG
>NC_092871.1:17296209-17297473 GCF_032062135.1 Pyxicephalus adspersus
GTTGATTCTACCTGAGTTTTTTGCATTCATTTTGCAAGCTGATAGCTATCTTTATTCCCTGCCTGTGATGACTGTCATCAGCCATATGGTTCCCAGTTATCTTCAGGAACTCCAGAACACAACCCATTATATTATTGAAAACATAAGAGGGGGGTTCTAGTCTTTCCCTATTGTAGCTAAAGCTCCATATATACAGTACAATGAGTGATTATTAATTGTGTTATTAGTAGGATCACCTAAAATAAAAGAAGCCCGTACACATGAAAGGACTGGTAAGCAGCAATATATACATTTTGTTCTTGGGTTTAAATAGCTTGAAATGATGCAACGCATGACAAATGCAACCTCTAAAATGCCATGAGAGCTAAAGGGGATTTCAGATCTGCAGTGACCCATACAGTTCAGCCACAGGTTCAATCACGGTCCCAAGCGCTCTTTTTCAAGTGATTGGGGGTGGCTGAGAACTATTTTTTACCCAAGGCTATGGCAGATTGTTCCCAAAAGCGATATATCATTTTTGGCTGCATGGTTGCTATTTGAAAGTTTGTGCGGTGGCTGCAGACACATGTATAAATGGTGTGCGGCCCTAAAAGTCAAGGAAATGGAATGGAATTACAAAACACAATCCAAACACATTTTAAATGCAGGAAAAGAACACCCATAGACACTTGGAATTAACCTTTTAAGTTGGTTCATTAATCCAAAACTGTGTTCTGTATATATATATTTCTTTTCATTTCAACAGTAGTGAATAGAAATGTGCTGTAAATTGTGTAGAAAGACAGACCGCCTGTGATTCTGCCTGCTTTTGATTCCATCTTGGAACCTTCTTCCATTTTAATTGCTTCCTTTACATGTGATTCTGATCTAATGTGATTTTGTTCTAAGAGCCATGTCTGTCTTCAAGTTCATTCTGGTTGACGTATGAAGTGTTTCCGCTCGGAATCCATGTGTAGAATGAACTGGATTACAGCAGTCCTAATTTCACATATTGTACTATTCATAACTGACTCAGCCATGCCAGAGACTTCTCTGGACCAGTGGTGCTCAACTCCGGTCTTCAAGATTTATTCCCTAGCAGTGCTTGTCTTTCAGTTTCAATTAATTTCTATTAAAATATATAAAACAAATAAGGACAACTTTTTCTCCATGATAGACATGGCCTTCACAAAAAAAACTTTGGGAATTAATGGCATGGAAGACCTCAATACACCTTTTTTGACAATGATCTCACATCTGTTGCACCAGAATCATCCCAGCTGGT
>NC_092871.1:17298651-17301185 GCF_032062135.1 Pyxicephalus adspersus
ACCAGAAATTGAACATGCCTCATATTTTATAAAGACATTCAACACACAGTTGTGCATTACCATGTATTGTGGTGTGCTGCATCACAGTTGCATTTTCTTAGTGTGTTGTGCCATAAAAATAAATAAATTAATTAGCATTTGTATGATGAGTTGTGTGTTTCTGTAATGCTTGTGTTATAGGTGTGTGGACAGGCTCATAACAAAGTGACCCTAATTTCCCCTTCTGCTCTACTGTTACTTCTATTCATCTTCCCTTTACTCCCAGTGCTTTAGTTACCTGCAGGGCAATATGATATGAATGGTACTTCCAACCATAGGAGAGCATGCAACTGTACCTGCTTTTTATATATTACAGCTCTGATACTTGGGCAACCAGCTATCACGCCAAGTGTATACCCCTGGGGGTAGGGAAAGAGCCTTATCCCTGTGTAAGCTTCAACAAGATCAGCTTGGAGTTACATAACGGGAAAATGTTAAGTAAATTTGTTGTTTTACCCTGAAAAGCACACTGTCAGCTTCAAACATTAACAAACAAGATTTGAAAGAAGATCAGGAGAAAGGGGTATTGACAAACAGAAGTTTGTGAGTCATGTGCAGATATCAAAGTACCATGCAAAGCCTTATTGGTTTTAGAGATTTCCAGCTAGTGAACAGTTAATCTGTCCTGGGAAAGCAGGAAAGCTGAGTGCAGTCAACCATGGTTCAGTTAGAAAACTAATTTGTGTCTCTTCTCCCCCAACATCTGGTCATTATGGAAGCCTATAGGCAGATATTTTCTGAGCTCATGTGTCTTCTGTAAACAGTCAGCTAATCTCCCTCTTCCTCACTTCCTGCTTCTGTGATGAAGGTCCTTGGTGATCTCTGTTCTCCTCTTGACATTCTGTGTCCTTCTGGAGAGTGAATAATAGTACCATGGCACACAAGACATGGCACCCCAGATCAATGACCCCCTGCAACAAACCGAGTACTAAAAGCACTCTGATCAAGTTACTTCATGTAGGGCCTTCCAAAGTAACGTAAGGGGAGCAGGTTATTGAAGTCACTCAGTTTGAATATAGGGTTGTTGACATGACATTATAGAAGACCACTTGAAAGTGTTAACAGTCCGGGGTTTGGCTGGTACAGCTATATTGCTAATTGTAATAGGTTCTGGCAGTCTCCACAGCAGTGGACACCTCTCTACATGATCTCTCTTCTAAGATGGGGAAGCCGGACATATTTTAGTACAAAAGGCTATGTATGTAGGCAAGGTACATACCCCTGGATTGGTTCTTTTTTTTATCAATGTCTATTTACTTCTAAGAAATAAGAAATTAGAGAATAGATGAAAGTTTGAGGGCAGCATAACACTTATGGCAATGAAATAGTAGATATTTGTTGAGGCCTATACTTCAGTCCAAAAAGAGAAATATGAGAGAAGAACTGTGAGGTTTGGATCCCAAAGAGGAAATGAGGAATATTTGAGAGATATAGAAACTTTTAAGCAAATACATTTGATCCTAATTTGCCCTGACTTACAAGTACTTTTCAAAGGAGATAAATTGGCTCCAAGGCCTTCCATTGGCTCAGCTCTGCCCACAGCTTCCTCTCCTGGCCGACTCCACTTCTAAAATACAGCACAAGATATGCATTTGAGATGAAGACAAGCTATGGAGTAGTAAGTGGACTGCCATTAGGAACTCCATTTACATGGACTATTGTACAGGATGATTGTATCACCATCGCACCTTGATGACCTATGACCAGAATGATGCCATTCTCTATCTGCACCTCGCTGCCCTATGATTAGAATGATGGTATTCACTATCTGCACCTCGCTTCCCTATGATTAGAATGATGGTATTCACTATCTGCACCTCGCTTCCCTATGATTAGAATGATGGTATTCACTATCAGCACCTCGCTGCCCTATGATTAGAATGATGGCATTCTCCATCTGCACCTTGCTTCCCCTATGATCAGAATGATGGTATTCACTATCTGCACCATGATTCCCTATAATCAGAATGATGGTATTCACCAAATGTACCTTAAAGGACTATAATCAGAATAATGGCATCACCATCTCCACCCTGATGCCCTCTGATCAGAATGATGGCATTCACCATCTGCTTGTTGATACTCTATGATCAGAATGATAACATTCACCTTCAGCACATTGATGTACTGGGAAATAATATAAAATATAAAGAAATGTAAATCAGAGATGTATTGCATATTTCCTTTTTTTGCCCTGACATACACTTTAATTGTTTAGATCCTTGATGACAACTCTCAAAAGTTAGAAGGGAATAGGAAAAAGGAAAAAAATAGATTTGAAAACTTTAAAAATATTTTTAAAGCCATGAATCTGATTTTCACCAAACATTATAAGGTGGAGAGTCTTCCAGATTTATGTATTTTCAATGGCAGTGATTGGTTTTCCGCCACAGAATATTTAGTGAATGTTAGATTCACTGCTTCATACAAAGACCCCCAATGTGTTTGTATGCTTTTTTCTTGACAAAAGGCACATACAACACTCTCAGCCAGAT
>NC_092871.1:17302457-17356200 GCF_032062135.1 Pyxicephalus adspersus
CTCTTAGAATATTTTCTACTGTTTCATACAACATTGGAAAAAATAAAAGCATGAAAAAGTGAAAAGCTGCCTGCGGTGATAAATTAAATTTCATCTTTTAATATTATTAGAATTAATTAGCATCAATAGCAACATGGATACGTGCCCAATACAAACTGAAGCCACATCCCTGCTTATAGTTCCATACAAATTCCTTCAAACTTTTAGGGACTTTTTAGGCATCATAAATCAGCATTAGTCAACATGGATCATTAATTACAATTACGGTACATATTATCATTGCCTCTATATATACATACATATATATATATACATACATATATATATATATATATATATATATACCAATTTCACATATTTCTTCTCTTTGTTTATATCTCCCTATCAAGGTTTTCTCAACATGTTTCACAGAAATCTTTTCTGCTTCATCAGGGCTAGTGGAGATAGACTAAAGGGTTGTACTGTATTGAGGAATATTTCTTTAAAGCAGGGTCAGGCTAAAGCCCCTTATGGACGTCAGATTACTGTGGCTTGAAACAATCTTTAATAATCGTTTCCAGTGACAGATGAATGAATGAGTGTTGTACACAGCACCATTCTGTTTTATGGAGGGGGAGTGGGGAAGATGAGTGAGCGGAACCTCACTGTGATCTCCTCTATAGGAAAGCACAGAAGTCATTCCGGTATGGTAGTTCATGAATCCACCAGAGAGGTGGAATTTGTTTGAATTACTGTCTGCATTTTGACTCCTGGGCACTATCAGGACCATGAAAGATGTCGGAGGACTGCTGTACATGCTAGATTTTAACCCAGAATGAGCGCAACCATTTGTCTCAGGTGAAAATCAGCCAGTATGTGTATGGCCTGAGCTTGACCTAAGAGTCAAAAATTGCTCATTGCTCAAGGGACACCTAGCAACCTCTGGAGCAACCGTAAAACCCAGCCCTGGTACCCTAATTGATAAATACTAATCTAGAGTCAAAAAATCATTACCAATGATCACAAGAGGTAATGCAACCTTTCCTAATTCCCTTGAATTAAGACAGGCTGCATTACCCTTGGACCCTGCTCTTAAGCAACCTGTCTTTAATCCCCTAAAATACAGCCTGATTTCATTACCCTTTGTCCCCTAAAATTCAGCCTGATTGCACTTCACTTTTTGGCACTGGATGTATATACAATAAACATAGGAATGGAACTTAGTAAATGATTGAGCAGAAAATGAATACATAATAATATGTTTATTATATTCACTATAGTAAAAACTAGACTCAGACAGTTGGTTTGCAGCCATAACTTCACCACTGTGAAAATTACAAGCAAAGGTGTGGAAAGTATTAGAATTGCAGAACACCATCAATAAAATGTGATTCATCCAACCAATCAGATGACTGTTCATTAGGGCCACACTAAAGTAATGTTGCAGTAATGTGGGCATTGCTTGTAACGCATGGTACATTACAATGACATTTACAATAATATCTAAAGCACAGGCACAGTACATGACATTGGATGGTGCATTGTTGTGTAATGTGTTGCCTGTGTTGGCAGCCTATTCATAATGAATGGGCCACCCTGAGACAATGCATATTAATACACAAAGTGCAACAGGAGCATACCCCCTTTCCTGGACATGCCCCTGGAAGCAACAACTTGTTTCCGAGTCACATCCAACAAAGGGTCTGCCATGGTTTCGTTAATCTACAGAGCCATGTCACCAAGCATCCAGGTCTTATAGACAGGATCATTGCATGCTGCTGTTGTGGTGCTGTATAATAGAATTTGAGTCTAATCTTTAACAAGACATTCGTGAAAGCAAAATTGATAATTTCTCAACAAAATAATTTGTCAATCCCTACAGACTAGTTAAAAGTCCAGAGTAGGGACCATAGGCCTGATGTATTAAACTCTTCAAGCGTGGAGAAGATAGACTATCCTGGGAAATGGGTGATTCATATAACATATAATATTTTAAATACTGGACCAGATCTATTCCAGGTTAGCTGGATCACCAAGGATCTCCCATGATAGTCTTATCTTCTCCAATCTTAGAGATCCTTAATATATCAGGCCCCATGTTTCTTGCCCTGACATTATCCTCTTAGAGGCACTGGCAAATACTATTCCAACTGCTATGGGGAACAGTGTCATTTCCAATGTTTTTGGAATAGTTGCAAGAATCTGATTGGTTGCCATGAGGAAAAAGAACATCTCCTTTTCCAAAACTTTGAGGTCCAAAGTTTTTGGTTAATGTGCAGTCCATGCAATCAATGAATAATTGAGAAAATAGACAATTAATAATTTGTGAAATCTAAGGATATGTGGCAGAAGAGTTTTATTGGAAATGAGGCACTCAGAACTCACCAGAGATGGCCAGATATCTTCATCCCATTGTGAGAAGATGCAAACTTTTGATGTGGAGAAAGACCCTAGTAGCTCAGAGGCTGGAAAGATAGGAAAATATTAGATAGGGCAAGCTAAGGAATGATGAGTAATGGAAGTTACGTAATAAGAGGTAGCAAAGAAAATAAATGAGTGTTTAACAGTATGATGCCCTGATGGTGCTCAGTGCTCAGAGTCATAATCGGACAGCAATTCAAACATAATGGTAACCAGGACCATGGTTAGGTATTATTCTGCATTAGACATGTCTTATTCATTCTTGCTAATTTCTGGAAACCCCACCTCTGTCTGTCTTATGTTTACTTTGATGCTCACCTCTAGATAAGCCTTTTTTTTACCTTTTTCAAGGGAAACCCTCAAAACAACTTTCAAGTCCTTGGGAACCCCCGCTATAATTTCTAAATCCACAGCTCAACATACGATAGTGAGTTCGTTGGTAGGAAGAATTCCTCTAACATTGATGGCCAGTGGGAAGGCTGTCACCCTAAAGCTGCGTACACACTTGCAATTTTTGTTGTTGGAAAGGATCTTTCACGATCCTTTCCAACGACAAGGGGCTGCAAGATGCATGAACGGTGCTGTACATACAGCACCGTTCATGCTCTATGGAGAGGGGAGGGGGAGAGCGACGGAGCGGCACCCTGCTGCGCGCTCTCCCCCTTCCCTTTCATTAGGATCGGCTGTCGTCCATCGTCCGTGGATCCGGCAGGTCGGTCGTCCGGACGATGGACGACACCGACTGTACACACGGCAGATTTTCGCCCGATAATTGGCCGATGCCGATTATCGGGCGATAAAAATCTGCCGTGTGTACGTAGCTTTACAGATAGCCAAAAAGATCATTGGTGTCAGTTAAGTGACTTGAGAGTCACAAATTGCTCATTGCTCAAGGAACCCCTTGCAGCCTCTGGAGGAACACTGGTTAAGAAACTTTGCATTAGAGTAAATACATATAATTGAGCAGTGCTATCTACAAATGACCTGTATCCAGTCTTCAAACTTACACACCACACAGCCCAGTCTGGAAGGGCAGGAGACTTGCTACAGTAAAGTAACATTTACTGAACCTTTCCCTCTCCAAGCCTGTGACTTGACGAGCTTGGAGATGCCCTGGTATCATACTGACCTATTCAATACCTAATGGCTATTATGGTATATACAGCCATGTCTAAGGCCAGCATGAAGTGTAAAGCCTGAACGAATACAAGTAGCAGACTGATATCTGACTGACAAACTTCAGCCTGGGACAAAAGTTCATAGATACTTATAGAATGCCCAAAATGTGTCACTTATATTGAGTCCAGGTCTAACTGATGAGTAATGGGGAACCCTCCCTACCTGGGGCCACCATAGACCCCTCAACTTTGGTTTCCTAAATTGGCAAAAAGTAGAACAAATTCCTCTGCTTGTCATGCAAATTTTTGCCTGTCCTTAGAAGGAGCAGACAGACCAACTAAGATATACAGTATTACAGAACCACAGGCTTTGTAAAGCTATGCATAAAATGTCAGCACTATATAAATACAAGTTATTAATAATATTAATAATATGTTCAATGGCAAAGAAAAAAGCTCCAACAGCTGTGACTGTCATGCTACTGCAAATAATCTAACACATTCTCTCATTCATCCATTCGACAGCAAACATTCCTCTAATTGTTTTACATTTAGAAGACTTGTAAACAGCAATGTTGGTTCATATAAAAAGTAATTATTGATGACATAAAACAATTATGTTTGTAGAGGGTTTGACACAAGACATTTTCGGCACATTTATCCAATTAGGCCCCCTATTATTAATTACATAAAGCAGCATTAGTGATGTAGAAGGGAAATCTGTCCACTATGCCAGTAGTGAGGCTTTTGTTTGCTAAATAATTTTACATCATAAAAAAATGATATTTAATGTTTATTTTAGAAAATAGTGCTTTCACCTTTTCCCATCATTTTTGCATTTCACTGCTGCTAAACAATTGCTATGCACACCTTGGAATTTTGCTCACCAAATGGGTGTCCCCAGATGCCCCCCTCCCTCCTAGTTTGCATTCTAAGGATAAATAAAACACAGTAATTTACCTTAAAAAATCCAAAAGGGAAAGTGTGACCTCTTTGTAATGGACACAGCAGGAATGTAGATCTGGGAACTCAAAGCCAAAGGTCTCACAACCGGAGTCCCTCAGCGGCACATGGAAACTATTAGGAGTCTAGTCACAAGCTCTAGGAAGGGCAAGACCTGTAAGTGGGACATGTTCATTCTAGCAGCCCCTGCAAGTGGTTTCAGCATTTAAAACCACTTGCAAAAAACAGTTAATATGGATGGAATAGGTATGTTCATTATCCCTTATTTGAGAGGTGTAGGAAGTGGCACACTACCAGCAACGGGCAGTTGGCTGCCCCTGCCACTTCCATAGACTTGAATTAGTGCAGCTTGCAAACATGCTAGTGTTTATAAATGTTTTTTTACAAGTGGTTTCAATTCACAACAACAAAAAGTAACTGTTCTGCCAGGCTTTTGCAGCTAAAAGGCCTAAAAAAGCTTAGCAGTGACAGAATGTTACTTCCCCTGGGCACCTAGAAATTGACACTTGGAGGGCAGTAAACATTGCAGTGAAAATACTACTAGTCTACACATGCCAACACTGTGCTGCAGCAGACAGAAGAATAGCCCCTCTGCCCTGCCAAACATTGTGGTGCTAGGAGATAGAGCTGTGTAAATTTCAAAAGCGAATGGACAGAAATACAAATCCTTTGGCAGGTAAAATAACTCCAATGGTAGTGAAATCCAGCTTTTCCCTCATCTACTATAAACTGGTACATTAGCTTTGGATAAATTGAAATATAGCCAGTTTCTAATGTTCTACCCTGTTCTTATTTGGTCTGACCTGTGGCATGTTTTAAATGTTGATTATCAGCCAAATCGTATGCTGGCCAGCTTCCATAGTTAACGAGACATAAAACCATGTACAAGCCAAGCTACTCCCAGATTCTGGATTATGAAGTGACCTTCCTTCCTGACATAGATATTAACACACCTTTGGCCATAAAGCAGTGGGCCGATGCCAAGAAACTCCGGCTTCCCAGGATTCATTAATACAAATTAAAACAATTATATGCCATTTCCTTACATAGCGGGGCTGGTGTAAAACACTCACACCCACAGCTGTCCATAAAGATAACACTGCCTTAGATTCGGCCAAACAATGAGCCTCAAATCTGAAAACTGGACTGCAGGACTGTGTTGACCTAGCAACCAATCCAAACCAAAAAAACTAAAATTACGGGTCATTTCATTTTATTGCAGGTTGTTCATAAGTGATACTTTTTCTTGTTCTAAATAGCCGATAAAGTGGTTTTAAAACCAAGAACAAAAAATAGAATATAATGCAGTAAGCTGCATTAAGATTGACCTTTAAGATTTTTTAATAGAAGAAAACATCAAATCTAATAAAAAATCTATTTTAAAACATCCCAACTGACTGGCATTTGCTTTTCTTTTGTAGTTGATTGGAAATATCAGGAGATAGGGGTGGTCATGGGGTGAATTATATACGATGATTGGAGCCAATATTTTTTGGGTTCAACAATGAAACTTATGTAAATCCTAACTATTACTTTTTTTTACTTTGCTTTTCTTTTAACATCCCGACTGAACAATTGACTGGCAATGGCTGTTCTTTTGTAGTTGATTGGGAAATATCAGGAAATGGGGGTGGTCATGGGGTGAATGATGTACGATGATTGGAGCCAATATTTTTTGGGTTCAACCACAAATTTTATTAAAATCCTAACTAATACCTTTTTTTTATTCTCTGCTTTTCTTTTAACATCCTAACTGAACAATTGATTGGCTATGGCTCTTCTTTTGGAGTTGATTGGGAATATTTGGTGATGGGGGTGTTTCATGGGGTTAATGATCTACCATGATAGGAGCCATTATTTTTTGGGTTCAACAATAAAATGCATGCAAATCCTACTTTTTTTTCTTTGCTCTGATTTTGGTATGTGAAATATACCATTGAAATCTTTTGATCAGATAACTTGCCGCGTTCTCTGCCTCAGCTGCACCTTTATCAATTAGCATTGTTCTTTACCATCTATCACCCTAGGACAATAAATGAATTGTTAATATGATTTCCAGATGCCAATAGGGGAAGGAGATTCAAAAAATGAATGCAGCCAACATATCTATTACTGGTAAGCTGCAATATATTACATTTTTGTTCTTGAGTGTAGATACACTTTAACCTATATGTATTTCAGCTGTGGATTTGATTGACTGTCTAGATTTTCCCTTTACAGAAAATAATAGAATAAAAAATAATTGCTGAATATATCGTCCAATGTACACTCAATTTTTACCAAAAAAAAACTCCTTGTTGAATACAAACACAAATAAAATGAACCACAAAAGTGTCGTAAGTTTATACTAATGCATATAATAAAAAATGTACTTGGAAAAGCAGACGTGGGTTAATAATATTAACAAGATGTGTTTTTGCCAAAACATGGTAGAAGGAGGAGCCTCACAGGGAACATGTGACTCCGTGTGTTTCACACACGGTACATTGTGTACATGTTGCGGTGTGCATTACACACACACTCTAACATCTTGCTCTCTGACCCTTCCAAATATGGAAACAATCAGTTTCCAAATAATCTGACATGTTTCCAAAAATACTTTTGGATCAGATATCGTAAAAACGCTTTCTGCTAAATGTGAGCTAGTGCGAGAGGCCTCAGTGCTCCCACAAAAAAAAAAAAATAGTTCTCTCACACTCAGAATGTTCTACCATACATACGTTTTAAATTTTCTCATCTCATGCATGGCCATCTGAACCTATTGTAGACAGACAGACATACCGACGACCAAAAAGATAGAGAGACCAACAGCCAATAGAGAAATATAGTGGATAGAAAGATAGATAGAGATAGATAGATAGATAGATAGATAGATAGATAGATAGATAGATAGATAGATAGATTTTCCAGTAGATCCATATCACCAAAAAAATTTCCAGTTTGACTCATCACTGCATCCATTACACAGCTAAAGCCATCACACTACACTACCATACTTTAATTTAAAATATTACTAAGAATAAATATGTAATTAGAGAATCCAACTGCAAAAGACTGGCACCTACCTTATGGCCTTGTTGGAGGAGAAGACACAAACTGTAGCCACATTTGCCCCATGAACTATACTGTACTACCAAGAACTATAGGAAGTCGTAGCTTTCCAGAAGATAAAAAAGGACAAAATGGCACACTGATAAATTAATAGTTGGCATGTATAACTCTCAACCTACACAGCATTTTTTTAATAAGACCTCCCACTAGACACTGACAGCCCTCCTTCCTGTTGCTGAAATTTTTATATTCTTCTCAATATTTTTCTTCTCCTTTTCCTAATTTGTTTTTTACGCTCTCTTTTTCAGGTCATGTAGAAAAAAAACCTTACTTTACTCATTCTGCCTTCCCAAGTCCATGGGTAGTTCTTGAGGCTGCCATGGATGTATGTGGCCCTTAAGCAACTTGATTGCCTGTGGCTATAGGATACACAGCACAGTTCATATAAGGTTCCCCAGCCTGGTTCTGCATTGCCCTACTTTCCTACATCCATACTCATAACTTTGTGTTAAGATGCCAATGGTTACTGTTACAACCAATGCACTGAATTTTTAAATATATTGAATCTAATAGACACTTTTAGTTGTGGCTATAGTTTTTTTGTACTGTAACCTTGTCAAAATTCAAAAAAACTATTGCAAAAGAGAAAAGCTGACAGGTAATTAAAACCAGCAGTTATGAGTTTTGATGTAGCATAAGCATGTAACTATTACTGAAAGCATTCAGTAACATTACCAATAGTCAGACATAAAACTAGAAAAATGTTCATTCCACATTTCCTAAGAATGTCCAAATAGGGTTTAAAAGAAGAAATTTGCACAGGGTAACCTCTCGGTACACTCTAACCTCTTTTTTTAATAATAAGGCTTCAGGTCAACTGAAATGAAGACTGCAAGCCAATCTAGCAGAGAATGAGCAAGCCAATTATGTAAAGGGTTTCTGAAAAGTTCTTCAGCTATTATCATTGCCTTGTGATGAGCTTTATCAAGTTACAATTCCACTAATGATTAAAATAAGACCAGTAATCAAAGGATTAAAGGAAACAATTAGGGGAGATCTCCAAACAACCTCCCCTCTCTGCTTGCTGTGAATGAGTATAAACAGCCCCAGCAAGATGTTTCACACAGTTCTTTGTGGATCATTTCCAGTTCTGCGCACATATGTCAGTAAACAAGACCCTATGACTAGGCTATGCAAACCATTGATATACATTTGGAGTAGACTTCATTCATTTATATGAGCAGAAGTCACATAATCTTATAGTATGAAAAGCGTTTTAAAGGATAGAAAAGTGACCATCAACCTACTAATACAATTTTTTAGTGTAGATTCAAATAAAAATAACTAAATTACCTTCATATTTGAGCTAACTTTTGGAAAATGGCCAACCTAAAGAATGGCCATTATCATCCTATGAAGCTGATTGTCTGGCTGGATACTTCCTTGGTACATATATTTTCTGAACATGAACTTGTAAAATGAAAACAAAGCATTCCCAGGTACCGGAACCATTCTCTCTCTTTGCCCATTGCAGCCTTGGCATTGCATTACTTAAAACTATTTACAAGAGGTACTTGGCAATGCCAGAATTTGGCTACAAATAATATGCTTACAACATAAAGTAAATTAAATTGCCCAAAGTCAAACTTTAGGTTCACCTGCTTTTTCACTTTTCATGCAATCAGTTTATGTATGGTAAACAATAAGTACTTTTTTCTCAAACCAGTAATGTAGCGTTGTGATGCTGCTATAATATTTCACTTGAAACATGGATTTTTATGACCATTATACTTAATATTTCGCTATATTAACTGTGATTTTGGGATAAAAACAGACTTAAACTGCCATTTGGCAGTATTTTTCTATGGGATTATTGGACAGGAAGTCATTTTAAAGACCAATGCCAAATGTGCCCCGAGTTATCCAGGAATTGTTGCCCATAACTAGGGAATTATAAGACCATTTCATATATAAACATTGTTCTAATGAGAAATATATCTTCCAGCCATCCTGATAAATGTGAAAGCATTCCAGATTTAGAATTAAAAAGATAGTCTTTTCAAAAGTGGGTATGACTTCAAAATTTGTTTCAGCTAAGTGATATTGCTTATTCCACACTAGAAAATGAATGGATATATGATTGGTTTGTGTGAGAAGTACAGTACCATGCAACAAGACTTGATCATTTTATATGATACACTGGAAGGTTTGATCAAAGGGCAATGGTCCAGAACAGCCAGGGCAACATGGGACCCTAGATTTTCTTTAACCAAGGTTGCTAGGAAAATTTCTGCCACTCAGATTTTTTAACCATTAAAAGTAATCATCTTGATCTTTAAAGCTGACTAAAGAGAGCGCATTATTTCCTCTGGTCACCAATGTAAGAATCATTCTTCCCAATGGCTACCAATGTAAAGAAATGGATCATCCTTTTCAATAACTACCAATGTAAGAAGCATTCTTCTCAATGTCCATCAAGGTATGAGGCGTTCTTCCCACTGAATACCAAAGTAAGAAACATTCTTTACAGAGACACATTAATTATCCATCAATGTAAACATACTGATCACTGCCCATCAGTGAAAAGTATTCTTCCAACTGACTGGCAACTTAAGGAATGTTCTTCCAAATGAAGACCAATATGAAGACCAAAATAAAGACCACTATCTCCACTGAGTAAGAGGACTCTTCTCCTAATGACCACCAACGGTAGCTTTTCTCCCTCAGTATTCTAAGGTTGCTCTTGGACCAATAATTTCACTGATGTAAGGGGACACAAAAGCTAGATTCTGATTGGTTGCCATGTCTTCAGGCACAACAATGTTCCATGGAATTTGAATAAATAAAACCAAATGTTATTCATTCCACTTCCACTTATGTCATTCAATGAAATATTTAGTTGTGCAGAAGGAAACCATTGGAATCCAAAACTACTGAATGTATTGTCAAGCAAGCGGAAGCTTTGTTTTACATATGAAAACAATACATCTCACTGGGAGTCTGTGTCACTTTCTAAACACTTTTGGGATGCAGGAGAGAACTGCGAAAGAAATCAGCTGCATTGCTTACAGTAACCAATCAGATGCCAGCTGTCATTTTTCCAATGAATGAAATAAAGTCAAACAAACAATCTGAATGGTAGCTCAATTCAGCAATTCTTTCCATGTATTCTTTAGAAATGAAAAAGAAGCATAAACTAGTCAGTAGGCGTAGTAAACTCTGATCCTAAACTAATTCTTACAAAGGCTATATGGTTGCCTTCCATATTTTAACCACAACAATTTGCCATGCATGTTTTAGAGTAGGATTGGGTGAATCTTCCTGGGTTAGGTTTGTGACCAGTTTTGTGAATGCTACTCAAATTTTGTGAATTCAAACAATTTTGTAAATCTGTTCTCCTCATTTGTAAGGCTAATATGCAAGGTTTTGTAAACAATAGTGTTGGGATGACCAGACCCTTACATGAAGCAACATACAAATAGAAACATTGAAATAAATGCAAAAGTAAAAAACTATAGGATGCCCTTTATTTCTGTTGGCAAACCAGCAAGCTTTTTGTCCAATGTTCAGGATTTAACACAAACCCATGGTAATGGGAAACTTAAATCATATCCCTTGAGTGATCATAACTTCAATAGAAATAGAAACAACTACTGAAGAATCAGTTGAACGACACTTTCCTTTGATAATATGAAACAATAAAGTTAATAAAACGCTGATTGTTGTAGTAGAAACTCAACAAAAGGGTTCAAAACTACCAACAAAATTGCCAAATGTAAAACCAGCATCACTTTAATACTAAGCAGATGTAAAATGGCAAGAAAACAAAATACACATGAGACCGCGGCAGTTTGTATGAAATGATGCCCCTAGGCAATAAAGCCATATTGTATTTTAAGTGGGCAATTAGGATGGCGATACAGACATACAAAAAGTATATACAATGATCTTTTCAGTGATGTCTTTCTGTTGTGAGAACAGCTTTACCAAAATTGTGTTTTTTGGTCAAATATAAGGATGTAAGATGCATGTTTTGTGATGTGTATCCTATCCTATATTCACTTTTTTAAGGTTGCAGGGGAATGGAAATGGCATTCATAGATGCAATTACCTTCAGATGCATGCTAGACCAGTGATTCTCAACCTTTTAAACATGGGGAAAAATGTTTTGGGTCTTCAGGGAACCCCCCACTATAATTAAAATACATTAGTATGGTGGTCAGTTGGAAGAATCCCTCTTAGGTTGCTGGCCATCGGGAAGAATGGCACCCTTACAGAAAGTTGAATATATCATTGGCGTCACTTAAACTGACTGGAAAGGCACAAAGTTCTCATTTCTCAAGACACCCTGAGCAACCTCTGGAGAAACCTTAGTTTAGAAACATTGTCCTTTACCCCCCTCCCCCCACACACACACAATTCCCCCAGAGATCTGAAACTCCCCTTTTCCATGTCTTGTACCTTATTAATGGAAAGGAAAAACTTCCTACTACAGTAACAGACTAATATAGAACTGCTGGGGACCGTCAAAGGGTTGGCATCCTAGCTGAAGTCTGAATATGCATAACAGACCATCCTAGGGTGCATAACTTTGCCGTAATATAAGGGTTACGTGCATCTGTAAGCGTCTGCAATAAATGCTTTGGGGTGGGTACAAGTTTACTTTAACACTGCTTTATTATATCAGTAACTGCACAGAAAGAAATACGTAGCTGGCGACAGAACAAAGCACATGAAAAAAATAGTTTGTAATGTTGTAAGGCGGTGGGAAAAGCTGAGGAATAATGGCCCATGCAGGAAGAGTTATTGACAGCAGGAAGAGAGAGGTTCCATTGCCACTTCATAGGTCATTGGTGAGACCTGACCCTGAGCGTAAGACATAGTTGTCATAACTGGCTTTATTTAGAACTAACTGCATTGCCCATAGCAGCCAATAATTTTCTCTCTTTCATTTTTTTCATTTTGCAGTTTTGGAGAAAGGAAAAGTTTTACTAATATTTAGGATCAACACGGATTTACTTCTACTAAAAAAGGGGCCTAAAAAGTATTAATTATTGACAAGCAAATTATTTTTGATTTAATTCTTACAATGATTTTGTCAGTCTATTATTGCAATCCACTTTGCAGGGGGGATTACCTGCAACAGACCAATGACATTATTGATCTGGGAAAGGGGAACACTGAACCCATTACCAGTCCACTTCTCCTTAGGAAATTCCAAATAAGGGTGTTTATCTTACAACGACACAGTGTACTTATAGGGCCAAAAAAAGGTTTTGGCTTTAGATACGCTTTAGCAATGAATGTCCTCTTAACATTTAACTCTAACTATTTCTAACTATTTCTCTTAACCTCAGCCTTAGACACAACCTTAGGACTAAAATTTGACCATAATTTTAAATCACCATTCTTAATTTCTGTCTTTAACTTACCCTTCAACCTAAAGATTAATACCAGAAAAAATAAAAAAACTGTTCTAGTGCTCTGGTCTTCAACCTATGACTCATGGGCCACATGTGACCTTTTTCTATTTGTCGTGTGGACCCTATGCATACTCCAGTAGTGGGAGTGGAAGCATTGGCTTAATAATGAGCTGTAATAACACTATTCATCTCACATAGCCAATCCCATCTCTAACTGTTCTTTGGCAGTCTCCAGATAATTTTAGCATATATAATCTCCTGTATAACGTTTGTCTCTGACAGTCATTTTTACTGAATTTTATGTGTGGCCCTTTGGTACTTTCAGGGGCCACAGCTGAGGCCTCCTATACCTCATTAGTTAATAACCACTGTTCTAGTAGGCTAAGGGATGCCAAACACGAGCGCATTGTTAGTGTTTCTCTGTGAGCCGTGAAGTCATGTCGGACATAAACCAAATGCACTGATATAACCTTAACGATGGTGGTGTGCTTGAGGCGTTACTGTTCTTGCATAACATCCTTGGCAGAGAATAGGTTAATGCCCCAGTGACACATAACACCAAATGTACTAATTGATCAATGTTCTAACTATACTGCAGTCTTCATGCCTGAGGACCACATTTCATAATTCTCCTGACACTATCTGCCGGAAAGTCAGTCATTATGGAGGTGTTACATGGAATGGGAAGGCGGGTGTAGAAAACGGTGGGAATATTACGAACAGCAGGGATCTCACTCATCAGTTTCCCCGTGTTTGGATATGGGGGAAAGGGAGGGGGATCAAAAGTGGGAAAAAATGTCCACGGAGACATCCCCTTTAAAGCAGTCCTGCCAGGCAGAAATGGAAATGATTCAGGGCTGTTAAATATGAATTAGGCTATGTCAAATGCGGTGATCCATCAAGGGGACCTGAAGGCTATTTTAAAGGGAAAAATTGAGGATTTTCATAAGCTCATGTTTTTAGCTATTATTGCACTTTTTAGCCCTTTACTTTTTTTTTACCAATAGTCCTACATTCTAAATGGGGATGCTGAGGGTCCACCCAAGACCCCAAAGGGTGGATGGGAGAGGACCCATGCTATCCAAAGGAGTGAGGGATAATGTAAGTACTTATTCTTTGGTTTCCTCCCAGACCTAAATGAACATTTTTTATGATTCTGGAGTTCAGATTTGAGACCAATGATAGAATGACTATATAATTTGAGCCATTTTTGATTTTGCCCAAAGATTCCAGATGCCTACACAAACCTTTATCAGGCTATAGTCTCTCCTAGCTACTCCTGAATGTTGGGCTGTTCTAATTGGGTAAAATATGTACACATCTTAGTAGTGTTCAATCTTGCTCATCTTATCCTGGCTCGCTCACATACTATGGGCCGGTGAACCAAACCTTCATATTGTTGGGCCAATAGGATTGTGTGCAAGGTGGGAAGGAACCAGCAAGCTTTTATTGTGCTATAAAAAATTAAAGCCTGACCTTGCTGTACTTTTGTTATATTTTACATTTCCAGTTGGTTGCAGCCTGATTTCCACATTACCTGTGCAGATAATTCAGCCTTGTAGGGTTGGACACCTTACCAGGTTGGCACACAGAGGATGCCCATGAGTCATATGATATCACTCTCATTTACTTTGAGAAGTTTGTGAGTTAAAATATTCATTTATGGATTTCCTAAAAGGAGCAAAAAGGAAGTGCTGCTTATTCTCTAGAGAACCATCTTACTCATTGTAATGTCTCATTCAAGTTCAGGTCAGTGTGACTCACAGGGTATAAAGAATTACTCCTCAGTGACTATCACTGATGTGTTCTTCACTCCTTTATCTGATTTCTGATAAGGAACATGATAATGATTTGAGGTTATTTTATTTTAAAGTACATGTATATTAGTTTTGGATTGAGCAGGGATATATTGGAACTTAGTCAAGTTATTATTGCTGTCTATATCCCAGCTTGGTGGAACTACCACTTCCTGTTACAAAAAGCAATGGGGAATAACAAAATAAGATTCTATGAGTGCAGAAAGTGTGGGGTACAAAGGATACTTTTTACTAGCTAACATATTGTTCTGCCTTGGGCTCAACCGATGTCCCAGCCTGAGGCTAGGAACCATTTTTTGCACAGGAATTGAGCTGTATCAGATCTCAGTATGGTTCCTTTGGCCATGCAATTGTTGTTTAAAGACTAGCACCATGGCTGCAACCACAACCACATGCATATTTGGTTACCTGCCTAGTGGTTTGCTGCTTCCAGGTGCACAGCATCAGTTTACACATGTGGGTTTAAAAGGACTCTAAATGTACCTGGGCTCTGCTTCCTGTGCTGTACCGTGGCTGCTCTGTCTTCCATACAAGTCTATGGGTCTCAGACCCACATAAATCAATCCACTACCTAGGGAGCTACTAGGGCAGCACAGAATAACTTATAAATATTCATACCATGATTACAGACACATGGCAGAGGAAGCATATCAAATTCTTAAAGTCATATAAAGTCATTATATAGATGTTACAATAATAACTAATACATGTTATATGAAAATAAAGCATTTGTTCCCTTTGAAAATATTTCAAGTTAAGGCAAACCTTGTTAAAAAATGATTTGAAAGCCTTATGCGAACAAAGAAGAAGGCAGTTTACATGAGTCTGTTCATCTTTATCTGTCATCAGGCTACTATGTGTATAGGAAATAGTACAAGTGCTGAAATATGTGCCGGCTACATTAAACGTCAAGTCATCTGTTCCAGTCTAAACTAAATATCCTAATGCTCCCAGGCTTAAGAAAGTAAATGTATCCTAAATTAGCACCTCCATAGCGTATCCCCCACTAATTGGTACTCTGCCTGTAATATAAATTACTGATATATAAAACAAATATTCAAGCACACCTGGCTGGTCCCTGAGTATGCTAAATGGTACTCCATAGCAAAGCTAAAAAGGGGCCCCTTCTATCTAATTCCTCTAGTGATAGAGAATACTATTTGCTTTCATAACAATCTTATAGAGATTCCTTAACAATGGGGCCTGTTTATAAAAGGGGCTCTTTGGCCCACAACTGGTGTTATTTTTGTATAAATTATGCACTTTTCAACATGGTGATCACCACTTATCAGCAAGAACGCTACTATTACAGATGAAAGATAGTGATCACCATATTAATGAGTGGTGAACAGCCTTTAATGAAGAGAACACTATAGGCCACAATGGAGATCATTATTGTTCGTTTTGAACATCCTGATTGCCACTTTGGCTACGAGCAACACTTGCATTCCCAGGCAAATGTACAGTAAATCTATGACCACTGGAGTAACTGGAAGCCACTTTTCCAACTTTAACCTTCCAACCTTTAACAGTGGTAATTGCAGTTGGAAAAGTGGCTACCAGTTACTCAATTTGGGTGAATAAAACTTTGAGTTGCTAATCAAAGTTAATTATGGCACAGTGATCAATCACAAGCCCCCCCCTTAACAAAATAAATAATAATCACCAATGATCACCAAGGGAGTCTTCATCTAATCACCCCCTCATCTAAAAAAAATCCTAACTGCTATTGCAAGGTTCATAAATTTCTTTGTAGCCAGTTCTGGGCCCCACAGCAGTTGCATAGTTAGGCCCTTGACACATATGAATCATTAAAGCTTCAGTTTACTGTAGCCCTTACAATATAACCTTTCGTTGACTTACTCATTTATCTAGCGCTAAGAACAATCATTTGTTAGCTGGCCAAAATAACCAACAAGATTGCAGCATTCATTTCAGCACTGAAGGTTCATAAAGATTGCTGCAGTTTTTTGTGCATTACTGCTTACTGCACTATTGTATTGAATTAAACCAGAAAAAGAGGAATGTCAGTCAAGAGGATAGGCAGTAAAAGGGATACAAACATTCTTGCTCTGAACAATGTAACTATGAGTGCGAAACTAGTTTTCCTGTTTAATACAATGGTTTCAATGGCTCACCAAGGCCCCTTTTGGACTTGCGGTTGAAAAATGCACTGTTAGCCACCCTTCTTTACCTACTATGCTGGCAACTGGCTGGCAAAGGTTTTCAGGAAGCACAATTCAATCCACCACAACGCAACCGCACATAAACACATGCACAATATAGTTCACAATAGCCTCCATTTAGTTTAATGGAAACAGTTGGGGGCACAGTTGAGTCTGAAGTAGAACACTCTGGTCAACCACAAGTCTGAAATGACCCCCACAACCTGTCAGTACCTACTTTTATCTACACCTGTTTTTAATTGGAAATTCCCACCCATAATGATAATTACCATCCATTTATTTTATTTTGAATCAACAATATTGCCAATATTGACTGAAAAATTGATTTAAGTTGTCAGCTTTGTATACAGTATATATCTGCAATTGGCTTGTCACCAATAAAGAGCCAAGAATAAGAATTTGCTTATTATTTGCAACCCCTATTTATTGTACAGTGCTGCGTAATATGTTGGCGCTATAAAGTCCTGTTTATTATTAATAATAATAATAATAATAATAAGAAGAAGAAGAAGAATAGGAATAAAAATGGACATGGCTATAAGGTACTTGAGCTACAGCTCTGTATTCTTTCATCTTGTTCTAATGATGGATTTCAAGTGAACCAAACCAAATGGTTAACACATTTGAAACAGGATAATATAACTGTATACTTGGAGTCATTGTGATATACAAAAGCTGCCTTGGTCTTCTGCTGTTCTTATTCTGTATATGCAAAATCCAAGGGTGTGAAGTCAGGACTTCTTGATCTAATGGATGTCTTGGCCATTCTTTATTGTAAATTGTTGCGCTCTATGTTCTGTAATGCCAGCTAGGAGAGCACCAAGCCTGCTGAATCAAACATTTCTGGCGAGAGCTGAATGAACATGGCAATAAAATAGTTGTTAGAGGGGAAAGCCCAGCATTTTGAATACCCTATTGTGGTATATTTGAAACCGATGTAAAAACAAACGCAGCCCTACTTATACACCACTAGCCTGCAGAGGGTACATAAATAGGGCTATGCACAGATGCAGAATACCAACTTGGATCGTCTTCTAAAAATGCCTACTGTCTGGCTTTCAATCCTTACCGTGTTACTGAGCTAGAATAGTCAGGACTCCTGATCTACATACCAGGTGAGTGACTCAGAAAGCACTAAAGCCAAAAGAGGTCAGCGATTGGAGGCCTTCTTATTATGGTTACACCAGATTATGCTACAATATGATCGTGCTTGATTCACTTGATTTTGGCTTGATGGAACAATGGTTCTTGTGTTCTGGGCACCAGCAGACAGCAGAACACTCCATAAGCCAACCAGTTTCAGGCTGAAGAACAATTAGTCTTGTTGGATTGGAAGACCAATAGTACCCAAAACATTTTGCTAAACATTTGCAGAATTTTTTCAAAGCAAAACTCATGAGGAAGGGGGGAACATTTGGACTGTGTCCTGTCCCACAAATTATTCATCTGCCATTTGCTTTATATAGTAAATTAGCAAGTCAAGATTTTTATAACTTTCATTGCTTCCCAGATGCACCTAAAATAGATTCTATTACCCTCTAGTCACCCCTAAAATATTAGCGCTCCGCAAGATTCCTTTGGTGACTTTACTGAAGATTAAGAAAGAACTTAAGTGGTCACATTCAGTGGTCTTCAAGCATCCTTAGAATCAATTATCTCTAAAGATAGTACAAGATTTCTAATTAAGATTATTTTCAACTTGTTTTAAGTTTCTTTATACAGTTCAAGAACAACCTTTAATTACTGTCGGTGAACACTGGTTTTAGGTGTGAATCTGTGTTGAAAAGATTGAACCGTAATCTCATTCTGGAGCTTGGAGTGATGTGACTAGTCCTGCATATTATGCGAATCTTGGAATACATCTACTGTACAAATGAGCAAAATAAAAAATACAATGTGACATAAAAATCTGTTATCTGTTCAGCAAACAATTGTCTAGGCTGTGCCTAAGAACCGCTAATCTGATTTGTGCTCAGGCGGAGGTGGGCGCATCGCGAAACGCTCATGAGTACGACTCTGAGAAAAGATTCGAAGCCAGGTAAATGGTGATGTCCTTCTTCTCAGCATGAACAGAGCTGACTCAGTGAAAATGATCTGGCCTCTGATTCATCAGTGTAGTCTCATAGTCTATCAGGGTTTGTCTAGGGAGCAGTGAAATTCCTGATACACAATAGGGGAAGTATGCAAAAGTAGACAAATGCAGAACTTTCTCTTTCTACAGAAATTATAGCTATAGACCATAATGTCAATGCATCTTTAGACAAAAAATTGTCAGAAACTTCGCTATCCCTGCCTTTGCCCCAAAAATTCTACATTTAAAGATTTTGTTGGATCTGAACTTTGGTCAGTTTCAATGTCTTTGTGATAACTTTAGCCCCCCTCAACAGCTCAGCTCCCCATTGTCATTGTTCTAAGAAAGTAAGCGGACTTACTTGACCCTTTCAACGCTCCGTGCCCCCGAAAGCGGCTGTCAGGTCAGAGAGATGCCATCTGGTACCCCCAAAAATCACATCCCTATCCACATGGGAGGATGAAGGGATAGGTCCCCTTTGTGAGCGTGAGAAGTGGCGCTTTATCCTGGCAATGGTTCCTGCATCTGAGATTAAGGACAAAGTCAGACTCATTGACAGTGTGCCCGTCTGCCCCAGGCCACCAGGGAATGAAGTGGTCTACAGAGAGAGAAAGAAGCAGGACAATCCAGAGGAAATAAGGGGCCAGGGCTGTGTGATCGGCCAGGGAGGGGAGGGAGAGAGAGAGAATGAGTACTAGGGGGGGAGGGAGGCAAAGTAGAGAGGGGGGAGACTGGGCTGGAGCAGTAACAAAACTCTCAAAAGTTTCCTGCTTCTTAACCTCTCCATTACCAGAATATACTCCACCGTAAATCGGTACTACCAGTATTTGCTGCTTACCTATTTTATTTGCCGCAGACCTCTGGACAAAGCAAAGCATTATATTGTAGGTTATATATAAACTAATATATTTGCTACCATTCCAACCATTCACAATTATTAGTCATTTTTTTAGGAAAACACTTTTTTGCAGAGCTAAACAGGGAACAACAAATCTTTCACATTACCATGTACCCCCAACCAAAAGAGCTTACAGTCTAATGTCCCAACCCAGACATTCACACACAATTAGTCCAATTTGGTCAAGTAAACCGACAGCATGTTTGTGGATTATACATACAAACATGAGACAACCATGCCCATTATGTGCATTGTCCTTGGTTGCCATTGAACCCAAAACCCCAAACAGCAAAATGCTTATCGCTTGTCCTTGTATTGCTCACGAGCAAAAGTACCATCAATAATGGATATTGTGCAAATCCCAGACCAGGAATCATTGAGGGGCAATAAGTTGCAATGTCTCTAGAAATGTTGATGTTCGTTCCAATATGTCCTGGATTTGGTATTTCCTATAGTTCCTTCTTCCAAAAGTACCCATTACAACAAACCCCCCTTCCATTCTTGTTGGCGGCTGTTACCAGTTCTGTTCCAAAACCTCACTATACACTGGTATACATTGTCAGAACATGTTTTTATAATGTGCTTCTATATAGATGTCCCTACACTGCAAACACAGACTGGTGGGTTAACTTGATTTCTTCTCAAATTGGCCATGGAGCGTGTGTAACTTTGGTAAGGACATTAGATTACATGCTTCAGCGGGGCACTAACTACTATGAATGGACACTCTGAAGAAGTGCTGCAGAGTTTGTTGCCATGGTATACGGAAAAACAGTTATTAAATATAGATTTGTACAATACATACAAAGTAGCGAATGCCTTGTGATAAACGTCACAGTACATTGCTACAAACAATGTACATGAATAACATCTAAACCATAGGACATATTTAAACCCAACAGTCTGCCCCTATCCTTCCCAAAAAAAGCTGCACCCCCACTGCAAATGCCATACCATGCTGCTAATCATTGAGAGGGCCCAAAAAGCTACCCTATCTAATATAATGTACATCCATATGGGTTTGCTGGACAACCCATGGATGTGATTGTGAGCTCCTCTGTGATACAGTGACAATTAACTATGTATGCAAATTGGTGTCCAAGAAGACTGCACTATAAAAAGACTTTTTACAACATTTTGGAGTGTGTCTTTGGGAATTTGTGCCTATTCATCTAAAAATGGGTATTGGTAAGGTCATCTGGAGGGACACACTGGTTGGAAATATAAGAGGTTTAATGATGAAGTGTCCATAACTTTTTGGCCATATTGTGTTTCAAATAAACCCAAAGGTGCTTAAAATTATTACTTGGGGAAAAGTTTAATAAGATGAAACACATAATTGTTTTACTTTAAAGAGCATTTATGTTTTGCCCATGCAGAACAAAGCAACAGGTTCACCTAATAACTAGTTACGCTTGCCTTCTGATTCTACTTTGCCATCCCATTTGCCAACATAAGGCGTATGTTGATCGAGTTGGATTTACCCTTGGCGTCTTTCCACCCCTTTGCCAATGTACTTGGAGCTAATGAATGTATGCCTAGGCACCTAGTGCTGCATTGTTGGTGGAAGGGAATATAGTCATATGATCTCTTATATCTGGAAGTACCAGGTACATCACTTTTTCTACAAAGGGTGAATTGAGAAAAGCAGGAGTGATTGGGGTAGTTAAGTGAACCCATTGCTTGGCACAGAAAGTATAAACCATGGTTTCATTTTTTCATGAAATCTGATTGATGGATATAGGTAACTGCTGACATAGCCACTGTATTTCTTTATTAACAATAATAAATCAGAAAATGTCTTACTGGGACTGTATGAAAAAATATACTCCTGCACCTATATTACTATATGCATTTATCATTGTAACTCATATCCTTTGTTAATTTAATTCAATAAAAATATACAAAAAGAGTGATGAATTGATTTGATTACATAATAAAACGTGTATATTGTACAGTTAGTTTGTATTTAAAAATAGATATACGCATTTCCAGGGAGGAAATGTTTGCATGCCATCACTGTCATTAGAGGTCAGGAATAGTCGGGACTCTACTGACAGTCCTACCAGAGAATACGATCTTTACTTCTTTATTATGTATATATATATATATATATATATATTTATATATTTATTTATGTGATATTTATCGACACATAGTTAATTAAATACTCAAGACATTATTTACAAATTAATTTCATAGCTATCCCTTAACATAGAGGAATTATAAAAGTATGTTAAAAGGGCATTTGGCACAACCTAAAGGTCGGAAGGTTTAGGGAGCTTGTAGATTTGCTTGCAAAGGAACCTGTGGTTTGTACATGTTGGCAAAGCAATAGGATCACTTTAAAGAACCCCTGTTGTTATAAATTGTTATAAAACCCCTGTTACCTGCTCTTTAATATGACAACATAGCTCTGAATTCCAAACTGTGTGGTTTCAACACTGAATAGTTAATTTCGGATGGATTACAAAGAAAGCAGACCTCACTTCATTTCCATAACCCTAGTGCAGCTAGCGGACACAGGAAATTATCAGCTCACAAGGTATCTGGTAAAATAAACATGCATATATTGCACTTATCAAACAAATATAAGAGAAACTTTAAATAGAATATTTATCTGGACAAAATACAAGCAGTTCATTATCAGGGTTTACATAACACTTTAAAAGCATTTTCAGAAGGAGAGGTCAGCAGTGGTCGCTTTCATGTTTTGATGATGATTTCCTTTAATACAAAAACAAGGGTGGACAAGCTTGTAAGCATGCTAGAGTCATACAAATATTATAAAGTAAATACTACAATAAATTCAAATATGTTTAGGCTGCAAACACATAATACTTTCTCTTTTTAATGGCCTAGAAAGGACAAAGCTAATATAAAAAGTAAACATAAACAGGCCTGGTTCAGATGGACAGTGGAGTTGTGGTGTGGTTAGCGCTTCTTTATGCCCAAGAATCGTGGAAACAATTGCCTTCAGTTAAGATGCTAGGCCATGTAAACTCCCATGTAGTCTGTTGGTGCAGCCAAGCACCTGCCAAGGGGTCAAGTGCTGGGAGTCATCCAGATGCCAGGCTATCAGTTAGGATGCTGGGCCATCAGTTGGGACCCAAGGCAATATAGGCTCCCCCTCTTGGCCACCAATTTGGAAAGAATGGGGGCAGCAGTTTTCATTCCTTAAGATCCAGAGCAGCAGTTGGGGCAGCCAAGCCACTGGCAAAGTACCAAACACTGGGAGCTGTCCAGGAACACCTGTTCCTGCTGCCTTTTTTCAACTTAGCCTAAGACCCTCCTTTTGACTTATACAGTTCATTTATTAAGCTGCGTACACACTTGCAATTTTTGTCGTTGGAAAGGATCTTTCACGAGTGCACGATGCATGAACGGTCCTGTACATACAGCACCGTTCATGCTGTATGTAGAGGGGAGGGGGAGAGCGACGGAGCGGCACCCTGCTGCGCGCTCTCCCCTTCCCTTTCATTAGGATCGTCTGTCGTCCATCGTCCGTGGATCCGGCAGGTCGGTCGTCCGGACGATGGACGACACCGACTGTACACACGGCAGATTTTCGCCCGATAATTGGCCGATGCCGATTATCGGGCGATAAAAATCTGACGTGTGTACGTAGCTTTAGCAGTGCTAAGCAAAAACTGGGAGTCCAGTCATACCTTTCAAAGTCACACAACTGGCTTTACCCAAATCATAGCGCTTCTTTTGCTCCATAGCATGGTGGTGGTGCCAAAGCAAGGGCAGATGACTGCAATTAAAAAATTGTGATCAGTTATAGCAATAAAGGATCTGTCTGGTGGAGATATTTTTATTTTTGGGCTTAGTTTTACTTTAAATGATCAACAGGTGACATTTGACCCTTATCATTGGCAGTTCCCATTTTTGTCTTGACAACTTCCATTTAAAACTAATACTCTGCTGTTAAATTAAACGAAAAGTCCTCTTTAAATCACCATTGATGTTTATCCTCACTTTAAGATGTCATTGACTTGACATATTCCCTATCCTTTGACAAAGGGATTTGTGTTGCCCAAAGCAAGTTGTGCGTAACGTAAGCCTGGCAAGTGTGTCTCTTCCTCCTCTTTAATTAGAGTCAGAGGAGTTTGCATTCATCTGTAGTATCGTCCTGTCTTCTGCGTATTTCCTGCCAATTGCCGGTTGTCTACTTGACGATCGCTATGTAAACTATCCATTGTTAGACTTTCTGTCTTTTCCACACCACTGTTATGTGGAGATCTTTTGCTGGCTTTTTTTTTTTTTTCAGATGTTTTTCAGATATGCCTGACTTAAAATGGTTTGGGCTCTAGTTTTTTGGATCATTTGGTTTTTAACCTATAGGTTTGTGAATGTTTTTGAATATTATTGTTTTTTTATAGAACAAGACAACACAAATGTTTCTGTCTCCCCATGCTTAGAGAGTTATTCTTAAGTAATTGCCACCTGCTATGGAAAACACATATTTTATTCAAACATAGCCAAGAAGCCAATGGCTTAATCCCCATAAGGGATGTAGCCCAAAACAAGGAATTGTGTGGCTTAATATATATTAAAATATCGAAAATCTTTATTATTGATTAGATAATAAAAACATTACAAAACATACACACATCCAATTTTGTACAGCATTCAGGTTTTGGCAAATTTTCTCTGATATTCAGCAAAGTTCCAACGCCTTTTGCAAAAATATCCGCTTCATCGGGGGAATATCAAACACCCTTTTGTCAACCTTAATGCTCTTGTTAGAGTGGATCAAAATAAGTAAAGCAATGAAACTGATTGAAACAGGCTGTACATCAGACACAGGCAGATACATGGAGGAAGTAAATGGAAATCCAAATAATGGTAAATTCCACGTAGAACAAATTTTACAAGAACAAGCATCCTCATTTGAAGATGGGTGTCTTAAGCTATGTACACGTCAGATAAAAATCACCCATCTTGTCTTGTGCTTGTCTTGGGCAAAAGTTTGACATATGTACAGCAGTCCCAAGTGTTGTTCATCCATGATTGCTGTGCCCCCCTACATAGTAGTGTATTAGTGATTAGAGAGCTGCATTCATTTGTACTTTTTACATCCTTCTGGAGCTTTAGCTTTAATACAGAAAGCTCACAGCGTTTTTGTAACACATTTAATAAATAAAACACTTCTTAGAAGTTCCTGTAATTTTTCCACTGTGCAGTATAATTGCTCCAGGTCTTGTTCTGCAGACCGCCAAGTCTGCCAATGACACAAGTTGTGTTTGAAGTTGGAGCAGGGACGGCACAGCTGTTTGTCTTGTCAGCAGAATCGTATTCATGTTCTCTCAGATGTCGTCAGTTTGGAGTCTTGAGAAAAAAAAAGCTGCAAAAGAAACAAATCCACATTCTGCCCTAATTTAAACTTGACATGAAGGACGGGTAGAACAGGCCATGGCAAACATGTTATTTACAATGAATTCCACTAAGGCAACGCAGAATTTGCAGCCAATAAAATTTCCTGTCTGGGACGCCAGACTCAGGCCTGTAAATAGACTTTGGAGCAGTCAGCAAGTATAGGCTGGAGAATAAGCAGGGCCGCTGATACTAATTTAGCCCAAAGTCTGACAGAAACACTGCAATGGGAATTAGCTAGCATGGTAATCATTTGTATTCCTAACATGGGACAGGTTTTATATCTCCGAAAGTACTACCATGCCTTTGCACTACAGCCAGATTTTTATTAGCCAAAAAGGGTGTTGGCCAACCTGGACCTATACTCGAATATTAAATTAGACAGAGCCCCCTACAAGCCCACCCTCTCACCCATTTGTATTTACCTAACCCACGCTACTTTCCTGCTGTTTTATTCCAGGAATTAAATTCTGTATAGCTTCATAAGTTTTGGATAAGTTTTGGATAGATGATACCACTCAATCCCTTATGTGACAGAGCCTGGTAACTTCTCTGGTCCCAACATGACATATTCGAGGGCAGTGATATGTTCGCTTTTTATGTAATCATTAGGTATTTGTGATGGCTCCAAAAGAGCAACAAAGTAGCTCTGTGTCAGGAAGGTGGACAAGGTCTGGGTGACAGATTTTCTTTACCTAAAAGCCTGGTTGTGGTTTATAATTGAGAAATATCAAATAAAATGCTCAGAAGATGCTAAAATAAAAAGTAGGTTGTGCTGCCATACTCATCGCTACCTTTGTGCTGGCCCCCAAGGACTTACCGCTCCATGGTTCAAGTGCCTCTTCATCGTTGGATCCTCCATTCAATCCACTGTATATGAGCCCAGGCACCAACCCTTAGTATGTCATCATGCCAATTGGGGCATACAGTACAGTCTTGTTGAAAGTCAAATAACCAAATGGCAGGTCAGGTTTGGGTAAATCACATTGTATTTGATTGGGTTGCGCGTAAGAAGACCTGTAGGTCAGGTGCAGAACAGAGCAAAACATGTCAGCGGAAAATAATTTATCTCCACAATGGGGCCATGCTATTTACTTAAAGTAGAGCTACAGATTCAACTTTGTCTTTATATAATAATATACATGGAGGTACTAAGCAGGTCCTGGCTTTGCCCAGAAATACGAGAGCCAGAGTTATGAAATAACACATTTATTCAACATATTCCCCCCTGAGACTGCTTCACTTGGTACAGCGTAGTTGCAGCTTTTCTAGACCGTTCAAATAAAAGTCCTTTGGTTGGGCTCTCAGCAGCATCTTTGACGTCAGAAATGTCCTTAAAACGTTGCCCCTTCAGGTATTTCTTTAAATTTGGGAACAGATAATAGTCTGAGGGGGCCAGGTCAGGTTAGTAGGGGAGATGGTGGGCCAATTGGAAACCCAGGGTGTTCAATTTGGCAGCCACAAGGTTGGACATGTGCGCAGGTGCATTGTCCTGCAAAAAAAAGGATCCCTTTGGTCAACCTTTTACGGGGTTTCGTCTTAATTGCCTCCTTCAGCTGGTCCAGGAGGTTAGCATAATACTGTCCGGTGATACTAGAGCCCAGAGGTAGGTAGTCCACCAACAGAATACTGTCTTTGTCCCAGAAAACGGATGCCATGACTTTTTTGGCCGATTTCTAGGTTCAGAACTTCTACCGCGGGCACCTGCTGTGGCGCCATTAAGTTGCTTGTTCCTTGGTTTCAGGATCATAGATGTGGAGCCAGGTTTCATCCTCAGTCACTAACCTAGCCAAAAAGTCCTCTGCAGCTTCAAAATGGGCCAAAACGGCTTTGGATGCTTCAACTTGTTCCTTCTTCTGATCACTGTTCAAACATTTCGGCACCTACTTCGCTGAAAGCTTGTGCATGTCCAGGATAGTGGTGATAACAAACCCAACACGCTCCCCTGAGATGTCAAGTATCTGGGCTATCTTTTTAGCGGAGTTTCGCCGGTCCTCAATAATCAGCTCATGGACAGCATCGCAGGTTGCCGGGTCACTTAAGGTTGGGGGGCGCGCACAGCGGGGCTCATTTTCAATGGTGAAATGCCCAGTCTTGAAACGAGATATCCAGGTTTTGACAGTTCTGTAGGAAGGACACATCTCCCCCAGTGTTTGTGACATGTCAGTGTGAATGTCCTTTTCTGACTTGGAGAAACAAAAACGTCATGACGGCCCGTAACTCCAACAACCTGCTTGTGTCTCTGCCATCACAGCTTCTCACTAAAAGAAAAAAGTTTTAGGAATCGCAAAGACCTGATATTTGCACAGTTACATACTACGATATTAGGCTGTCATATCGCCCCACACTCATTTTTCTATTTCATCTGGAAGGGGGCAAAGCCAGGAACATCCCAGCACCCCCTTGTATATCAATATAAATGTTCATCTAGAATGTATTTTTCTATCCAAACTAAGTAGAAGTATAGGATAATACCAGGTTGGGTTGAAAGTCCAATTATTTGCATGATGAGTTATAGTACCACAAACAAAATGGGTTAAGGTTACAGCAGGTGTTTTTGCTTTTAAGTAGAATGTTAAAAAAAAGTAAAACAAATACAGGTTTATATTAAAACTGTGTTAAAATTACTATGTCCATTCCGCAAGCACATAGTATAGCTGTCCCGTTATAATCCTTTCCATTAGCTGTTCCAAATGCACTCAATCTTAACCCACAACATAAGCAGACTAAACAGAGCTGCCATTGATATGCAAATGTGTTTGATATGTATGGGAAAATACAGATTCACTTTCAGTTAATAGTTAATTTGATCTTCACCAAACATTACCAACTAGAGCTGTATAAATCACTGTCACATGTTGGATATACTGAAGTAACATGCTTTAAAATGTAGGTTCAAACTAATTATAAATTAATTGTCACAATTAGGGGTACTCTTAGGCTAAAGCCATTAGGTTGGTATAAGTAAATTGGTAAGTACATTGATATTAGTAAACCTTGGTAAGGGTACATTGGTAAGCTGGTATTGGTATAAACCGGTAAGGGTTCATTGGTAAGTTGGTACTGGTATACACTGGTTAGGACACAATTGTACACTGGTGATGCTATAAATTCGTTAGGGTACATTGGTATGCTGGTATTAGTATAAAACTTGTAATGGTTCATTGGTAAGTTGATACTGGTATAAACTGGTAAGGGTCCATTGGTAAGTTGGTATTGGTATACACTGGTAAGGGTACATTGGTAGGTTGGTATTAGTATAAATTGGTAGGGGTACATTGGTAAGCTAGTATTGGTGTAAACTGGTAATGGTCTATTGGTAAGTTGATACTGGTATAAGCTAGAAGATGTACATTGGTTAGTAAGTATTGATGTAAATTTGTGAGGATAGATTGGTAATTTGATATTTGTATAAATTAGCAAGTTTACATTGCTAAGATGATATTGGTGTAAGATGGTATGGGTATGTTGGTAAGGTGATATTGGTTGGTAAGGTTGGCATTTGTATATGTTGTTCAGGGTACATTGGTAAGTTTTGTATTGGTGTAAGCTGTTATGAGTACATTGGTAAGTTGATATTAGTAGAAATTAGACAGGTAATATTAATAAGTTGATATTGATTGGTAAGGGTACATTGGTAAATTGGTAGTTGTACAAACTGGTCAGGGTATAAAAGTAAGTTGGTATTAGTATAATACCTATATATTAGCAAGACCAAAGGCTTTCAGTCCTCGCTTGTGTATGACCTCCTGTCTGAAACTTAGCACAGAATATTCAATGAGTGCATGACCAGGTACATGATCAATATCCCACTGATATCCATTGTTTACCTGGCAGTACCTACGTGCATGCATCGACCGGCCCAATCGAGCGTCAAAAATCAGATCGCTCCTGACTTTTTACAAGAACAGGAGTAGCCGGCAGAGCAGCTTCGGTATTGTAAATGGTGTGGAGCACTCTTTTTGGCTGCTGGTTGCAGCTTGATAAATAGGCCACTAGATGCATTAACCTCACCAATAAAAAAATAATATTTATGAGGTTTTGTTGTTCCATAGGGTCCCATTTATCACTAACTATAAAACTATCTCATACCAACCAATCTTTTTCTGGTTTTCCTTTCCTCATATTGCACTAGGAGTAGGAGAAAACAGAATCGGGTTGCTATAGACAACATGGATGACAACTAAGGTTCATTCAAAGATGCGGCCCCACAGTCAGCTGGTTAATGTCAGATACAGCTGAGTGAAGGAGCTCGGCCTGATAGTAAATCCTGTGAATGTGTCTTTGGTTTATGTCAGTATCAGTATGACTCTTCTTCCCAGCAGCCACTGTATCTGTGACTCACATTACTGTGTATGTGACCATTTCCTCCTACATATGGCTTCTCTCTTCCTGGGAGCTGCCTTTGGTTTATTCTACATATTAAGCTAATAACATCTATAACAAAAACAAATGCATTGCTGTCATTTCTGTGTCCAGTTTCCATAAAATGTATTCCTGCTGCTTGTCAGAAGGATCCTTTACATAGGTTGGTGAATGTGAAAGATATATTTCATACACTGAATATATTCAGAGCTGGCTTAGCCAGTAATGTGATTTAATGATGCATCTGCAAGACATTACAGCAAGTGTGAACAATTGTTTTATCACCTAAGAGCCCCACACTGCATTCAATCTTGTTGCTGGGTCTATACTCCTTTGGGTAGCTGAAACTACCATGAATAAAGCTAACCATAGAAATGTCAGGGTCACAAAAATAAAGTAATAGGCCCATGGAACTGCCAACCCCACTTTTTCTGTAATATTTTTATTTAACTCAATTTATATTTAATACCATGTATTTATATAGCACCAACATATCACACAAGGCTTTAGAAAATCCAAGGTCATGTTACTAACTGTCCTTCAAAGGAGCTCACACCTGAGTTCCCACCATAGTCATATATCTTTAAAATTGGGGAAAGCCAATAAACCTAACCACATGTTTTTGGGGTGGAAACCCATGCAAATATGTTGAGAATTTATAAACCTCAAGTAGCGTCCTGGCCAAGATTCAGACCTGGAACCCAGTGCTGCAAAGGCAAGATTCCTAGGCACTAAACTACCATGCTACACCCATGAGAATTTAGACCCGTGTGCCGGCTTTCTTATTTCTTTCAGGGTTAAATCTTGAACACTGCCTTGAGCAAATTCGGCGGAGCTGTTCACAGTTCACCTCTTAGAGCAGTCTTGGCTTAAAGCAATTTTTAAACAAAACAGCAAATGGTGTGCTCTGTCATGGTTTATCCTTAGTTTGGTGGTTGTCACCTACTTTGTGGGTGGATAATGTTTTAAGAGGGCAATTCTGTTTGGTTTACAGGTTATTGGAAGGCCTGGTGGTTGGGTAATGATTAAATGATGAGTTCACATGATTTAAGATGGTCAATTCTCTTTGATTTATGATGTTTTGAATGGCTTAGATTGTGAGTTATACAATATTTATGGTTCTAGTTTATAAGTTTAAAAAAAATTTGATTTCAACCCCATAAGGGACCTCAGCCAAAACATGTCCACATTCATCTCTGGTGTTTCATTATTTTTATTTGTTGTTTATATTGAGGGTTTTGGGGTGAGGTAATAGTGGATCTGCATAATCCAAAGCTTGGTATATGAGCCAAGAAATGTAAAGCAAATTTCCCTCTGATTTCCCATCCACACTGCATCTTAAAAATTCTGCTTTCTGTGCGACCATTCGAGCTGCAATAAAGATTATTTTGGAGGAGATTGCTGAGTGCTGGCATCTTTATTGAATAAGCAACGTATGGGCTCTGTAGGAGGCTGGTGCTGGTACTCAAGGTAAGTATTAGTATAAGTAAGTATTAGTATTATGTAAGTTACATTAAGAAGGAGAAGATTTAAAGCAAAAAGTGAAAACAGAATGGAGAAAGAAATCTGCACCCCAGTAGCTTTTTGCTATTGTGCATTGTGCAAAGGAGAACTTTATTAAAAGCAAAGCTGTCAGTGTATGGCATATAGTACAGTGGTTCCCAACCTTTTCTGACCTACGGACCACTAAATGCACAGAATCCAGACCACGCATGTGTGAGGAGCCGTTTGTCCCAAAACTTCCCCCAAAGTGACGTCATGATGCCAGAACCTGCCCACTCTCCCATCGCAGGTCTGAGCCTTGGGTGGGTTGTATCCATATGGGGGACATGGTCCATGGCTCTGGCCAGCGCGCATTGGCCATAGCAGCCGACCACCAAACTTTTCTCATGGACCACCACCGATTGGGACCGCTGATATAGTACATCTCTGCTATATTTTACTACATTATAACCGTGAGATATCCAGTGAACTCCTAACATCCTGTGCCCTCTCCCTCTTCTGCATTAAATCCCAATTAAAATGGCCCTTCCATATGCTACCCCTTGCCTGCCAAACCTACCACAAAACACTTCTTACTCTATGGAAATAAGGAGAAGGTGAGGTGTTCATCAGCAGAGAAAGAACTGGATAGGGACACTGCTTGGTGTTTCATGCAGCAGAAGCACCGTGCTGTCAGCTCAAATAAAAAATAGACCAAGTGCACAAAAGCAAATCATCTGCCAATTTGCCTGATTTTACAATTTTAAGCGCTCTGTTGGAAGTTCCAAAGCAAGGCACACATGCGCATGGTATTCTACAGTTCCAATCATGAGGTCAGGGTGGGGTTAACCCCAGGACAGATGGTAGCCGCCATCAATGATTGATACACAGGGCTTTGCTTCCTATCCCTGTCTGATCCAGGACCCAAAACCTGATGGTTTATGACCACTCAGCTTTTGCATTCACTTTAGATCTGATTATTTGGATTGCTTTTGATTCACTTTAGATCTGATCATTTCGATTGCTAATCAGATTGGAATTAAAAGAAAATTCACTAGGCCTTAGCAGCTTACTGGATGTCTGGCAGATCAGTAGGTATTTTGATTTACTTGCAGTGTTGTTAAAGAGACAAAACATGGAGAAATGTGCACAGATTTCAGATGTCCCGCACATGTTTTTATTTTTTGCCCAGACACACAAAGGAATGTCGTGACTCTTGTAATGGGAAGCGTTGTTAAATTTGCAGAATACAGGGAATAATAAAAGAACTATGGCATAGCTAAAGTAGATCCAGGACACAGTTGCTAGACAATAGACCTGTAAGTTACAGCAGGGAGAGGTTCTTAGTTATTTATTATGACAATAGTAACAGGATACAATCCTCTGCACTGTGTCTGCTGGCCGGGATCCCCACTTTGCGGTAATCACACATGCATTCTGTGGGGAAAGAGACAGGGGTCCCGCTGCTGTGAGCTCAGTGCCTTGGAATGTCAGACTCTACAAACGAGAGTCTCCTGAAATAAAACACGTGTTATCCCCAATTGTCAGGAGAAAGAACAAGATCAAAACTCCATCTATTTATAACATCCATCCAACCACTTCGATGGAATCTATAGTCTTTTTGTCAGGGGCTCCAAAATAAAGAACCCATTTATTTTGGAGTATCCTACTTATAACTGACCTCTTCTTTACCGTAAGGGCCCAGGAGCTCTGGGCTGCATTTTACTGCTATAAATTTTTTATTGTGCTCACTTCACACCAACGCACAGCATTGGTGTGCGCTGGACAGAAAGAAGACATGCTGAATTTTGGCACAGTGCATTTCCAACATACTACAGTGCTTGGCAAAGCTCAAAGGCACATGCAAATAAAACAGTCCTTTCTATTTCTTATAAAAGCTCTGAGTCCCTGCAACACCCGCTGCCATTTAGAGTAAAAATTGCAGGAAAAGAAAATAGAAAAACAAATTCCTTCATGCCAAAAACTGTTTGACTGAACCTACATTATAATCTTAATATAAAACAGCAATTTTTTAAATGTTTTCCAATAAATTTTAAACAACTTTTCAGTATTTTTTATGTTTAAATGATGTGTAAAAAAGTATGAATCGTGTATAAAACACTTTAAAAAATCAGTTATTGCAGAAAGGGACAGGTAACATCCCTTCAATATTTGTTCTTATTTGCCTAATCTCCCTACAGCTGTCAAACTTTGACAGCAGCCAAGTGTTGGTTGGTTTGCATTTTTCTCAAATGAAGAAGGAAGATGGTGTCCTCCTGTGATGGAACAACAATAAGTGAGTATGGTGGGTTTAGTTCTGTATGAAGTCAACCCATTAACACCTATACCTGAACAGCAAATCTTCAGCTGTAAAAACTGATGGAGTGGCAGTGGAGATTCACAAGCACCATCAAGGTGGAGAATTATTCACCCAGGACAGCCTACAGGCTGCTTGTATGACTGAGGGCATGGAGCAGAAGACCCTCATTCTATGTAGAAATGTCTGGATCTGGCAACAATTCGCCCTTTCTGTTGTAGTTTGCAAACATTAGATTGTTAGCTCCTCCGAGGGGCATTTAGTAATTTAACTATAGACTTTTTAAAGCTCTGCGTAATATGTTGGCACTATATAGGTATAAATAATATTAATCTCCTAGGCTATGTACACACATAGAATAATTGTCATTGGAAAGGTTCTTTCACGATCCTTTCCAACGACTAACGACTGCACGATGCATGAACGAGTGCTGTACATACAGCCCGGTTCTGCTCTATGGAGAGGGGAGGGGGGAGAACGACGGAGCGGCACCCCGCTGTGCTTTCTGCCACTTCATTTACATTATGATCGTTCATCTTCCATCGTCTGTGGATCCACCAGGAACTTTGTTTGAATGATAGATGACAAGCCCTGTACACACGCCAGATTCTTATCCGATATCGGCCCTGAGCCGATTATTGTAAGAGAACCATTGCATGTGTGTACCCAGCCTTAGATTGTATGCTCTTGTGGGCAGGGTCCTCCCCACCTCCTGTGTAACTATTTGTATCTGTATGCAGTTGCTGCGTAATATGTTGGCACTGACATTCTATGTAGAATGCAGTGAGGCAGCGTGCATGTGTTGGTGTGTTGCTGAGCCATTCATTTTGATTCAAAGAACCTCCACAACAAATGTGCAAAGTTTAACTTCATTTTGCATTGATTGCACTTGCACAGGTCTGCTGTAAACTGGTCCTAAACAGTATAATGTCTCTCCTGATTTGGATTTGACAGCCTAAGTCTCCAATGTATTTAAAAAAGTTACTGGAAGTGATGAAAAACTATCACAATATCACAATGCATCAATTGACCGAACCATAACCACACAGGCAATGTAAAGAACATCTGTTTGTTGGTACGTCCTAATAAAGAAATTTAGAGAAAAAAAAAAAGCACAGCATATTTAACCGCAGAGATGAAATACTATGAAATACTACCATCACTGATGGAATGAATCCCATCCAAGTACAGCCAAAGTAAACAGATTGCTGATTAAGCAACTTATTTATCAAAGCGTCTCTAACTGAACTGTCTGCATTGCTCCATAGATGAGGCCGGATTTCTGATTACGCATATGTGGTCATTATGCCTGTGACCCACAAGATTTCTGGGCCTCCAAAGTAAGGACAAATATATAAACTGATAAAGGACGCCATTACTGATTTATTACAGGGGTCCATGCAGCTTACAAGGCCCCCCAGACTAAACCGTATTTTATAGCTTTGGATAAAGCTGAAACCTCTACCTGGTATCTGTCACTGTCTGGGTACTCTTTGGAGAAGTCTGCCCTCACGTTTTATCCTGGTGACCACCAGAAAAAGGAGGAGGAAGTAACAAGAATACAAAGCAAATACAATTATCACCAGAACAGGAATGGCGGGATATCTAACAAAGGTGGCAGTTGTAATAATTACTCTCAGAAGTGAGTTCCCTGTCATTTTGGGGACATTTTCTTTTACTTCAAGAAGGGTATAATGATCGAGTCAGATCTAAATTAAAGCCCTTGTTTGACTTATCTCCTCTTCAGAAATGATCCCATGACCAGCACTTTGGGATCTGGGCAAAGGACTGCAGTGGTCACCGTTGGGTTTTGTCAAGTAGTGTGTCAAGTGTCAAGTAGAAAGGTCAACAAATTAAACGGGAATCTACTGACCTGCATTAGATGTGAGTTTTAACCCGTTTCAGGCTGTTCAATGCAGTACATTAACCCCTATCTACACAAGCCTTAAGACTAAACCCTAAATCTACCTCTAAAATGCCACTCACCCTTCCACACACTGCAAGATTTAACTGCTGGTTTAGGTCAAGGAGAATTGTAAACAGAACTTTTACTTACCTCATCCCTGGTGTTCTCCTCTTTTCTTCATTGCTCTAGGGTATTGTCCAGCCCAGTATTGTCCCTGTGTTGCAGGGGATGAAGTCAGAGCCAGTGACCATCAGATCAGATTGAGCGCCTTGGGGAAGAAGCCTGGGGGAATGGTGGCACAGAGTAGGAAGTCTGTGCTAACAAGGGATAAGGTAAGTAAAATACTTGTTACTATTCCCCTAGGCCAGTGGTCGCTAATCACTGGTGGTCCGCAAGTTTTGGTGGTCCACAGAAAGATTTGAACATTATTTGCAATTTTGGTCTTAGATTCCAATGAAACAAACCCATAATGAGTGAGAAAAATCAAACAAATATTTAGCATTTCTTTAGTAATACCAAAGATAATACAACTATTGATTATTATTACACAGTATTTACCGTATATAGCGCAATTATATTACGCAGCACTGTACAAAGTCCATAGTGGTGTCACTAACTGTCCCTCAAAGGGGCTCACAATTTAATGTCCCTACCATAGTCATATGTCTTTAATGTAGTCTAAGGTCAATTTTTTGGGGGGAAGCCAATTAACCTAACTGCATGTTTTTGAGATATGGGAGGAAACCCACTCAGACACGGGGAGAACCTGCAAACTCCATGCAGATAGTAAATGATAGTACCAATATTATTACTTCACTTAGCTGATCAATGAATCAGGTACCAATATTATTTTACAAATATATTAATCTTTTTAAAAAAATTCATATTATTAGTCTATGGGATTTAAAATGATGAATTTAGTGGTCTGTGAGGTCCAAAAGGTTGGCGACCACTGCCCTAGTCCACAGCAACATTTATCCCATGAACTAAGGGAGCACCCCCACTGTAAGGGTAGTTTTTATATCCTAAAAGCACAATTAAACTTAACTAAGAAAAAACTTTGAACAGGCAGGTTGATTACTGCAGAAGTACAGGTGATGTCCCTTCTGCAATAAAATAAACTTAGCTGTCTGATTGAAGTTTTTAATTAAGCTCACTTGTCCTTTCTCTGTACAGGGTACCAAAATCCTCACCCATTCCTCTTCCTGGTTTGAGATCTTCAGCCATCTTGATTGGCCAGGCTGGGATGACATAACTGATGACATGTGCATTGGCGTTCATTCATTCCAGCCAGGTTAGCCGGGATTGTACATTGCACATTTCAGTGTACACTAAAGAAGACGATTTGAACAGGCAGGCAAGTTTAATGTAAGAATGGAGCAAGGAGGGGTAAGTGTAATTAAAAATTTGCATTCAGGAAGGTAAGTTTATTTTAATGCAGAAAGGACATAACCTGTCTCTTCTACAACAAAGAAACAACCAAACTGACTGCTTTTTTATTACTATTTAAGTTCAGTTCTGTTTGTTTTTAAAAACTTTAAACTGGACTGGGAACATTCACCTATTATTTGGTACACTTTAGAGTTATATAGTGTTTTTGAAAACTATTACAAAATTCTGTTAGAGTATATGGGAATATACAGCAACTTCAGTAATATCACCAAGCAAAGTATTTCATAGAAATGGAAGTGATTTCCAAGAATGCTTATCACAGTGGCAGACAGCAGAAATATTAAACATTGAAGAAGGAAGTAAGTACACAATTGCTGCGGCTCACATCACTAGCCAAGGAATGTGCTGCCCTGCCTAATGTATAGTGTTATGTATAGTCTGTTACCAGGGGCAATCATGGGGCCCTAAATACTTGGTGAGCCAGAAAGGAAACTGTCCAGCAGCAAACATGAGATTTGATTGGGTCCTGTCCTATTCCTAATACAAGTGCTGTTCATGAACTCTGCCGATTGCTTGGCATGTACAATATTTACTTAGTTAAATATTATGATGACCAGGTATGTATTAATAATAGGTATGTAATATGTATTAGGTAATGATAGGTATGTATTATTGGTCTTTCCATCACAGTAACTCTGGAGATAATGGTCCTAGGTTTATTAAGTGGAAATCCCTTTCTGTTGAATGTGCTTACTCTGATTTCACTGCACACCATGAGCTTCTCAAATGGTACTGGTATTATTACTACACAGTATTTATATAGCACCAACATATTATGCAGCACTTTACAAAGTCCATAGTCACTAGCTGTCCCTCAAAGGGGCTCACAATCTAATGCCCCTACCATACTCATACATCATAAACACAGCCTAAGGTCAATTTGGGGGGAAGATAATTAACCTAATTGCATTTTTTGGAATGTGGAAGTAAACCAGAGTGCCAAGAGGAAACCCACGCAAACACGAACGTCCAAGCCCCATGCAGATAGTACAATTGTGTGATTGGTGTGAGTGGCACCCCCAAGGACAGATAGATGAACAAAGTTGGGTGACCACTGTACATGTGTTACATTTTCACCCAAGATGATCAAGATTGTTCATCTTAGACAACAATATTGTAGCTCAGTGTTTCTTGACCTTTTCAACATAGGAGGCCCCTTGAAATAACTTTAGATCTTCAGGGAACCCCTTCTATAATGACTATATCCACAGCTCACTGTATATTAGCGTCGTGGTCAGTTGGAAGGATGTCTCTTACATTGCTGGTCAGTCGGAAGAATCACCCTTACAGATAGCCAAAAAGATCATTAGTGTCACTTAAACTGACCTGAGAGGCACAAACTGCTAATTGTTCAAGGAACCCCAGAGCTGGGAAACACTGATCCCATACACTCATCTCTCTTTATCGTTTACTGCCCCAAACTCACTGGCATTTAGTTTGTTAAACCAATGTGCTGCATGAACCCTTGTCATTGTTGTCTTTAAAATACTGTGTTAATCTTTTTTTATCCTTCATTTCATCTCAATGCTGCTGATCTTTTCTATAGACACACCAGTAATTTTTGCTTCTCGCTTTTCAAGGTGAGTATCCTGATGGTGATAGCAATGGACTATGTACAGTATGTGAAAATGGGGTCAGCGTGGCAGCTTGCGGCCTCCGTTGAGTAAACATGATACAGGGTTCATGTTGAGTTTAGGTACGCTTTAACTGATCATTATTAGGACAAGGATATGGATCAAACATAAATCCAGCCCAAAATAAAACAATTATGCAGTGCATGCTCCTATGAAGCAGTTCTCCTAGTCTTAAAAAAAGTTCTCCACTCTTCTATGTAAAGTAAAAATGTTGAGTTTAGGTCCGCTTTCAAAATAATTTTAGATATTATTTTTACATGTTAAAGCTAATATCAGATATTAGTGATTGGGTTTATGTATGCCTTAACATTCTTCTGACCTGCATAGGTTTTTAAATAATTGTTTGCCGGTTGGGCTACCCACCAGCTGAACAGATAGTCTCAGATAGTCTTCCCAAATCCACCCATCTGCATGGGCATTGTCTTTCTTTTACTCACCCTGTTAGATTTTTGTTTTTCAATGATCAAGGTTGCAATAGAAGCTGAACAACCTGAAAATCCTTTCTGTGCAATAAAAGATGTATGAGTGCATGGCTGAGGGAGGATAAAGCATGGAGCATTGAATGTATAGCTCATCACGAAATTCACCAAAAGACCTACAAGCTAGTGGATGGTTTAACTCATAAGTCTGCAGTTATGGTACAGTCCCTTTAAACCAATATTCAAAAATTAGGGATCCTTTTGACTGTTCTTTGTTTTCCCAGCAGAATGAAACAGCTGATTGGCTAAGCAACAACTGCCTAAAGCTTCAACATTACTTGATATAGTGACATCTTGCTTGGCTGACTGACATCTCTGCTGATGTTCCCTGGATCATAGAAGCTGGAAGAGTTCTAAATCTGGCAGAAAGAATTGGGTAAAGGAGGAAAGTATAAGAGAAGAAGAGCGATATCTCAGCTCATCGGGGAATCAGCTGGCCATACACAGACTAAACACTTATAAGTACTGCAAACAGTTTGGGATGTGTTTGGCAAGTGGGCTATTCAGTGGGTAAAGACGAATTACACCTAAAGGGTGTATCTAATTTATGAAAAATGAGACTTTTTAAAACCTTAGGAAAACCTGAAATATGTAGAGATGCCATTGCTCATCAACTTCTGAAAATGGTGGCTGGCAGGCTGTCTCTGGGTGAATACTTTTTGGAGAAACTGACATGGAACAAAAATCAGTGTCAGTTTAGTTTAATCCATGTGTCCAGGAAATTCGAGGAAGCAACAAAAGTTAATACTAAGTCAGATCTATTGATCTGCATACTTGTTATTGAGCCTAACTGCAGGCTACATTTTGGATATACCAAAACAAGTAAATTATGACTTCAGAGACACAATCAGTACTGAGCGGATGCAACCAGAAAATTGTCAGCAGAGACACAATCAGCAGTATACAGACACAACCGCGAAGGTGTCTGCTCACAATCAGGTATGTGATTTATAACATAGAGGAACACCTTGAAATAACTTTCAGGTCTTCAGGGAACTCTTTCTATTTTTACTATATCAACAGCTTGCAGTACATTAATGTGGTGGTTAGTAGGAAGAATGCCGCCAGGCCAGCAGGAAGAATGCCGCCCTTTACAGATCACCAAAAAGATCATTGGCGTCAGTTAAACTGATCTGAGAGTCACAAATTGCTCATTTCTCAAGGAACCCCTAGCAACATTTGCAGGAACCCTGGTTCAGAAACAATGCTCCATAAACTTTTAAGTTCAGGTCTCCTTTATGTGGTGAGATTTCTCTATGATATCACAGTTCTGCAGCCATTTTTTTTCTGCAGGAACCACCAACAAATAGGAATCAGAAGCCAACATCAGATGTTGGTAATCAGGGACTTGCAGTCTACATTTGGGTCCACACAGTCAATGACAAATTGACAAAGGAGAGAATGATATCTTAGGACAGTGGTCCCCAACCGGTGGTCCGTGACTCTGGCCGGTGCGTCCCCCCCAGCGGGGTCCTTCTACTGACCCCGCTGGGGGGGACGCACCGGCCAGAGTCACGGACCATGTCCCCCGTATGGATCGCAGGCTTAGGACGGTGGGCTGGTTGTCTCTCTGGACACACCCCCCCTACTCACCTGTAGCAGGCTCAAACCTGCAATGGGAGAGTGGATGGGTTCTGGCATCATGGCGTCACTCTGGAGGAAGTACCTTCCTCTTTGAGTGACACACAGCTCCCCGTGCATACCTGGTCCGGAGTCCGTAAAATTAGTGGTCCATGACAACCAAAAGGTTGGCGACCCCTGTCCTAGGACGTTGCAAGAATTTTGACTTGTATACGTTCCACTGTTTTCTAGTATACCAGTAGCATGCCTGTTGTGTACATAGCAAATATCCAATATGTATGCTAGTTACCATAAAAAACATTCACATTCGAAAAACACACAAATGTGTATTTTCACAATCAATTGGCCCAGAAGAAGTCTGTAGGACAAAAATCGGCAGTGTAAAGGAAAAAGTGTATTTTTTTGAGATGCACATTTTGGACAACTGGTTGACAAGTGTAAAAATGCCATCTACATCAACTAGAATACCCATCACTGAACACCTATGCAGACTTCCTGACACCAAAGGAAGAACCATGAGTTTTACACCTCCCATCCTCTTCTTGGCAATCAACCTTGTCCCAATCCATGGTAATTGGATACTGGGGTATATTTCTGCCACTCATTAGAGAAACTTGAACAAGCGATGAACTTCAAAAAAACAAGAAGAGACTCAGTAGAATGTAGCTAACTACTACTACTACTACTACTGTAGATACTGCATACTTGTGTATAATAGTCTTCCCTTCCAATTATTTATCTTAGATTGTTTGTAACAAGACACAACTTTCAAGTGGTTTGCATTTTTTGGATTGTATTGCAATTTATTGCACGCATTGCAAGGAATTGTTGCATGGCAAATAAAATTAAAATTGTTGCATGGCAAAAATTGCAGTAAACATTGCTTTGTATGATCCTACTCATAATTCAAACCTTGATTTCCTGATTCTTCTTTTGGTAAAAAATGCTATCCAATAAAATATAGGTATCAACACACAAATGTCTGTGTACACTAATGCTGGATACAAAAGGATGGAGAATGTCAGTGAGCAGTAACAGCCTGGGGCTAAAGGGACAGTTGTTTAACCTATAAGGGGCCCCGTTACATACTTTGCACCTGGGCTCTGTGACTTTTTAGCAATTCATCTGTCTGCCATTTTAGTATGGGCACTAGAAATTCTCTTTACATTATTTTTAGCTTTAACCCTGGGGGGAGGTGACATCATCAAAAATGTAAAGTGTTGACATCATTGCATTCCATCCATAACTCAAGTATCATCTCCCTCCATGTTTCCTAAGCCTCTGCTCAGACATGGGCCATCAGAAACCATCATAAATACATATATAACTATAAGAGACCCCTAACCACCATGGTAGATGTAGAAGATGACACCATATCCTCCATGAAGATTGCAAAAGTCTTTAAAAAAAGTAAAAAAAATGTAATATTCCGGGCAGAGCATTGAATTGTGGGAAACTATCTGAAAAACAAGCCAAGAATAGGGCATAGTGGGAAATATTCTTTATTCGGGGCAAGTTGTGCCTTCTCTAGACAGTTTTCCAATAATAAACTTCTCGTCTCGTGTATTTTTAATCCTTTTTTCTAATCTCAGATCCCAAATACAAACAAATCATGTTTTGCTCATGGTTAAAATATTCAAGCCATTGGAAAATTCCCACAGACAAGAAAATAACGGTTGCTACAGAACCAGTAGCTATACACGGCTCGGTTATTCCATTACAGATGATATTCTTTTGTACGAAGTCCACTCTAAAGTCAAGTTTTGGCTGCACAAGAAGGACTTTTTATAGAAAATAAATGCATCCACTTCAGCTACGGTTCTAATTGCAGCCCAGGATCTGTCACCCTGAAAAATGCTGTGTTTATTCCCAGTAGGTTATAGCTATTGACAATAATGTTAATGCATAGCAAAGCACCAAATGCTTCCATTACATCACAGGAGATGAGTTTTTTCCCTATTATAGACCTACTTAGTCCTGACTGGGATAGAGGAGCGACCACACTCAACAAAAATTCAAACACTTCCAAATGTTGCTTGATTAAGGCAAAGAGAAATATTCAGAACTTAACAAATTAATATGTACAGTGTGGGATACAAATCATTGATCATATTTTAGACATGAACATTGGTTGGCATTATTATTTTTATTATTATTAAACGGCATTTATGTAGCACCATCATATTACGTAGCGCTGTACATTAAATAGGAGTTACAAATGACAGACAGATACAGACAGTGAGACACGAGGAGGAGAGGATCGTGCCCAGAAGAGCTTACAATCTAGGAGGTGGGGGAAGTATCACACAATAGGAGGGGAGATATATTTTTATAAAGAATTAGATATTTAACTAGCAGAGCAGCCTAGTGTACAAAATAAAACTAGGAACCATGTAGGAAACTGAAATAAAAACCTTCCCTGTTTGCATGCAGGGAAGTTTTTGTTCTGCAGCACTTCTCGAAAATCCACATTCCATCTCTAGGACAACATTGTTTTTGGGCCCATATATTATAACACTATAAGTTACGTCCGGAGTAACTGATTCCTTCACCGATTCCCAAGGGTCCCACGATTGCTACAGCCATCAAATATTGTCACAAAATCATAGATAGACCTTTTTCCCCAAGACCACACTGAATGTCCTGTAAAAGATCACCCATACATCCTACTTCCTCCCATGAGCTTGTAAAATTTCTCTTCCCGGGATGATGTGATGTCACATCGCTCCCCTCCATAGCACATGCCCCTTGAATAAAGAAAAACCCACTCTTTCCACATGGTCCATTCTGCTGCTAACAACTACAGGCCCGTGTCCCTCCCCAGGACCACACAGTCCTCAGCCTTCCTTTTATAGTCAGGCTCTCAAGCTGCTGCAGATCAGGATTACTCATTCTAGACCTTAATGTCATGGGAATCCTCAGTCAGACAAGACCTTCATCCCCCTCCTCCACTGCCAGAAGTACAACTGCTTCTAATTAAACTAATCCTGCTGCTGCTACAAAGTCTCAGTATCAAGAGCAGAGTTTATCTCAGCGGTTAACACACACTCCAGTCTATCAGAGATTTCCTAAACCAAGCTCTCTGGACACAGAAGATTATATGTAGAGCAAGCTATGGGTGATCATTGGTGTGTGAAATGTCATCGCAGCTTGATGAGTCCATCAGATGAGCCGGGCACAGATACATGCGCATAAGCCGATAGAAGGCACTATGGCGGCACTCTGAGCATGGGATACATATCTGTTATATATTCCACACCACACTTTTTTGGCTTGCAAGCTCCTTTAAAATGACCAGGTCAAAATGATCTACCAACTATGAAAATGCTACACATATTTATATATATATATATATATATATATATATATACTGAGTTTACATTATATTTACAATATATATTGTTTAACTTGCCTAACAGCATGAACATGTATGGCACAATACAATTCTGTACATTTTTGGCCATTAACTTACTCCGATGATGTCTTAAACTGAATGGAATCAGCCAAAGTTGCATAGTCGCTGGTAGCCACCCTCAAACAGACTTCCAAATGATCATCAGTTATGGTGGAACGGTATTTATACTTAATAACTCAGGGCTCTGCAATCTCGTACTTGCGCTGCCTTTTCAATCTACCGGTATATCACGATCCACGTGTTGGGCACCCCTGTTCTACACTTAGGCTACGTACACACATCAGATGATCCTTGTCCGATAATCGCCTGATACCGATGAGAATGTCTACAGTGCTCGTCTGTCCTGGCGGATTTACAGACAACAGACAAGAAACGATCGTAATGAAAGTGAAGGGAAGAGAACACAACGGGGTGCCGCACCTTCATTCTTCCCTCTCTATAGAGCAGAATGGCGCTGTATGTACCGCACTGGTTCATGCATCGTGCAGTCATGGGAAAGGTCCTTTCCAACCACAATTATTGCACGTGTGTACCCAACCTCATGTATTTTATCTTTTACATTTCCTTCCATTGGTTCTACAAAAAAAAAAATACTTCTAACCAAACTGACTTCATACTACCCATAGAGAGGACATTGCTCACCCAGCACTCGCTAAATAAAAAACAGGAAAAAACCCTGGGTTTGCAGAAGGTTTTTTTTTTGTCATCCGCAAGCTTTTTTTTTTGAGTTCTACAATCTTTCTGCTGCTCATTCATTAGTTAACAATTTCATTTCCAAATATCCAATTTAAACAAATGAAGTACGGATTGGTTCACATCAAAGATAAAATGATCACACGTGTTGGGAAGAATGATGGTACACTTAATGCAGTTTTATTGGTTTAATATAAACCTTATGGGTAATAGGCTGAAAAATAAATAAAAGGAAAGGTACATTCCATAGTCAAACTTGGATGGGATAAAAAAATAATAAATTAAGGTATTTGGCAAAACATATTTATATTGTCGGTATAATATTGGCTTATTACACGTTATACCCTGGTATGTATCTGGTGAACTAAAATAAAACTAAATACAATTAGCCTATGATAGCAAGGAAGGAACATATGGTCTGTTTATAAAGCAATGAGTCTGACATTCACTGAAACATTCCCTGGTGGAGAACCAATCACTGCCATTGAAATACTTTATTAATTTTAAAGTATTTATATAGCACCAACTTATTATGCAGCGCTGTACAATAAAATAGGGGTTGCAAATGACAGACAGATAGAAACAGTGACACAGGAGGGGAGGACCCTGCCCCAAAGAGCTTACTATCTACAATACATGGGCCTGGAAGATTCTCCAAAGAATGGTTCAGGGAATGTCTGATTCACTGCTGTTTTAAATAGACCCTGTAGTACATATTTACCCGCAGTCTCCCCCCTACAGGTCCATACTTACCTCCTTCTATGGCTGTGGCCCCCAGCACTGTCTGCAGGCTGGCTGGTAATATTTGGGCTGGTGGGGTTCCTAAGCACCAATGGCCTATAGAGCTATATAGAATGGGCCTCATAGAGATCAATTGATTGCTTCCAGTGACAGATAAATGAACAGCATTGTACACACAGCTCTGTTCTATGGAGGGTGAGGACAAGTAAACAGCATCCTTCTATGCTTTCCTCCATAGAATTGCACAGCAGTCATTCCAAATGGCCCTTCATCAATCCATCATAGTGAATTGATGAAGGATGTTGGGGAACCGCTGTATCAGATTTTTGAATGTGAATTTCAGAATGTGAATACAGTAAACATTATTTTTAAATACTGAACTTCTAGTGTAAAGCACCTAAATAAAATGCAGGGCCAAGAAAACAAATCATGTGCAAGGTTTAACAGTATGTGATATAAAAGCTTGTCCTCTACCAGCATGCTGCAAAAAAGAACCTCTGCTTTTTAAGTGGAAGCAGCTGTCTCTCTGCAGACGCCTGACAAGTCGAAAATAGAACTCAGCAGCCAGCCTTAGGTTTGTTGATTAAAGAGCTCTAGCTACGTCTCATCAGGGACTTCTGCAGAAAGACCACTGCTTCTTTGCAGCATGCTGGCATAGGGTAGGCTTTTTTTACGCAGACTGCTTACTAAGCAGTTTACATAGAAAAAAAAACCTTTTGGCCATTTTTAAATAAACCTGGAATGTATTAAGTTTGAATTTCAATGAGGCCGTATTGACCTGCCCTGAAGGTATGAATAATCCTGATTTACTTGCTGTGGTTGTGACCATGTTAAACGGCTAGTGACAACTAGCGTCAGCTCAATAATAAATGACACTGTAAAAGGATGTTTGCGACCAATACCATACTATGATACTATGACATGCCTACACCTATAAATATATTTCAGAATATATCCAAGAATTTGAGGATTTTCATGCACGTGATCACCTCCTAGATTGTAAGCTCTTGGGGCAGGGTCCTCTCCCCATCCTGTGTCACTGTCTGTATTCGCCTGTCATTTGCAACCCCTATTTAATGTACAGCGCTGAGTAATATGTTGGCCCTATATAAATCATTAAAAATAATAAAAATAATAATAATATAATGATAATGTATTGTATGAGTATTTGATAAAAACTGATCTTGTATTCCAACTTTTGTGTTGTATATCAGGACAAGACCCCAGCAGAAGATGAGCGTGGTCACCCTAGGATTGCAAAGATAATTAAAGACAAGAAAACAAATGCAGCCCCCACATCCAAGGACTAATAAGCTGCAGTATATTACTTTTCTGAGTTTAGGATCAGTGATATAAATGAAGAACAGCGACATGAAGAGTGTCACATGACTCATGGTAGAAGTATTTCGTACACGGTTCACAAGTTTGCCGGACCGCCACAATCTTCCCATGGCAGCGCTTATTGTCCATGGCCTGTGCCAGATGTTAGTTCCAGGGAAGCAGTTGTAGGGCAGTGAAACCAGTCATTGTCTCTCGCCCTAATCACTTGCCTGCCTAGGTCTTATCACCCTCTTGTGGCAGGAAACAATATTACACTTATAAATGTGGTCACAAAATTTGCAAGGATAAGCATGGTCATTGCTAACTTGCAGCTCCAGAAATTAATAATAATATAATAATAATAATAAACAAGATTTATATAGCTCCAACATATTACGCAGTGTTGTACAATAAACTATTCCGCCATTTCTAAATAAGTGTAAGGTTTCTAATTTGACGTAAAATATAAACCCCCATAGAAAGCCTCACCCGACTTGTTTTATAAAAGTATAACCTCCTATATACTACCACGATCCCAACTATTACATGCTTTGGTAATGATCCCATGGAGAATATGATTTCATTGTTTTTATTGCATTTTGTCCTTTTGGCTATTACGTCCATATTGCTTTATTCTTTCTTTTTTATGTCTATAGAAAGCTATATGTTTGATTTCTAATGCTTTTTGTTTTACCTGTTTCTCTTCATCTGTTTATTTCTGTTTGTTATTACATGAAATTGTAAAATTTCAACAAGAAACTTTAAAATTGTTGTTTCACTTTTTGCAGATAGTTAAGAGGAAACTCCATGGCTGTGAGATCATTTTAAATATCTTTAAATCATTTAAAGCTCTTACAGGCCTATTGGGTGGCCTTACCTTTAAAGTGTAGGTAAGGGCATAAGAAAATAAAATGTGTACATATCTGCAACACATATACAATTTTATATCACTTTAAAGACAATGCAGGTACAGAAATATAGTTGTTGATGTTCCAGAAATATAATATAACGGGCTATTAAAGTTTTAAAGTACAGACAACAGAGACAGTTAATCCAGGGAACATCTGATTGCCTCATGGGATAAGAAGGAATTTCCCCTCCATGTTGAAGCAAATTGAACCAGGGTTCATAAGGTTTTTTTGCAGGCCCTGCTATCCATACAAATTACAAAATGGCAAAAAGCAGCAATTATTATTAATAATAATAATAATAATAATAATAATAAAAAACAGTATTTATATAGCACGAACATATTACACAGCGCTGTACAATAAATAGGGGTTGCAAAAGACAGACAGATACAGAGAGTGACACAGGAGGAGGAGAGGACCCTGCCCCGAAGAGCTTACAATCTTAATCTAGAGGGCAGGATGTGATGATCAGGTCACGTATTACAACCTTGTGTTTTGGAGGGTTACACATGTGCAAAGCTGGCTGGAAGACCCTTCCTGAACCCGCTGTGCACCACCTGCAAGAATTTAAGCTTCTTGCAGTGGTTCTTGGGGAACTTTTGCCCTTTTCTTCAAGACGTTCACCTTCTCCTCTGGCTGACATTTTAGTCCTGGTCTCATAGCGCTTGGGGCATTGCACGAGTAAGAATAAATCTGTGATCCACACAACTTACAAGATGCCGCCAGACAGCCCAACAAAACCTTGCATTCCAAACTCTTTCTAGAGTTTAGCTTTATTGGATTTCCCAAACCAAGGGACAGGAGGAATGTTCCATGATAACTCTGCTAGCTATTTGGCATAGCTGATCACAAAGTCCCTATATTGTACAGCACTGCGTAATATGTTGGCGCTATATAAATTCTGTTTATTATTATTATTAATATTATTAATAATAATAATAATAATATTAGATAAGTTAAAGTAGTTTTGTGCCATTGTTTTGCTCATTAGCTGGCTGACTACATAACTGGATTTTCTCTCTTTCCTATCAGTACCAGTAATCAAGTCCATTCCAACCATGAGTCTTCTGCCGCAGTCTGCATCTTTGTGATAAAGAAAGGGAGTGGCGTGGTTCATGGGATAATATTGCTCACATGTATCTTAAGTGTAGAACTTGCAAGTGTGAAGAAAGTTCAAGTATACCAAGCTAGAGGAGTGGCTGGCCAAGCACTGAGCACCGGCAAAGAACCCAGAGCCAGGGCAAGTATCCTCTTGTGGGTGGCACAGGCCAACAGTCATATTTATTATTGTGCAGTAAATGTTAGAATTCTGTATTTGTGAATTCTATTTTATGCTGCTGGGCTGAAATGATCTAAAGAAAACCTCTCTGGGAGAAATGATAGAATTGTGCATTTGTTCTATGGGACAAGAAGTATAGAAGCACCCTTCCAGTCATGTATGCTGTATGCCAGGGTTCAGTACTGTTCCTGATGCTGTAAAGTTACTGCTGGAGTGCCAACAAATCCCTACTTTTATCATTTTTATGCAAGTGATAATCAACTGTGTTTATTCCTTAAAGCTGAAATCTAGTCTTCTTATATTTAGTCTCCTCTGGTTGCTCTTTTCTTTTTTATGAACATGCTAATGACATGATAACACTCCATTACTGGATCTCTCACCTTCTGTATGGCCCTTGAGGGGCCAGCAGGGCATTGTACATGGCTTCTCTGCCTCTGTAACAATCTTAGGAGTTCAGCCATTATACCAGCAATGGTCAGATCTTGGTAAAAATGTTGCCAAAAATATCAACATGGTGTTTCAAGGAAGACTATATTTGATTCACATGTAACACTGAGCTTTCCTTATTGAAAGAACGGAATGAGAAAGGAACAGTAAGGCCGGGAAGGAATGATGACGATGAATGTCCTCCAGCCAGGAAATGAGGCAGGCTGTATCAGACTTTCTGTATCTTCTAATGCACACTGTAAGGCAGGGGTGTCAAACTCAAATACACAGAGGGCCAAAATAAAAAACTTAGACCAAGTCAGGTGCCAAACTTAAAATTTATTGAAAAAAATTAGGAGGTTTACTACTTCATCTATAACTAACAAAAACAAACCCCTCTACACACACTTTAGGGTTGAAAAGACTAATTTCTATCTATCTATGCAACCTGTGTGTTCATCCCCTCACATCACAAGTTTGTCTGACACTAAATATTACACTATGCAGTCCCTAATGTATTGAAACAACCACAATGCCCCTGGTAGTCAGGCATCATGTGATCATTGTCTAGGCTTTGTGTCACATGATAGGTGAACAGGAATAATGTCTATGTATTGCATGTATTAAAAATGATGATGTGAGGTGGTAAGGCAGGCGGACCAGATGTAGTTAATTTTCAGGATTTTTTGGGGGGCCAAAAAAAAGGGCCTTGAGGGCCAGATTTGGCCCACAGGCCAGAGTCTGACACCCCTTCTGTAAAGGTATGTATGGAAAGCAAGAGAGGAGCCTGTACAACTTTGCAAGAATATAGCATTCAAAACACCCATTTTGAAGTTGGGACGTTTTCCAAAAATGCAATAAAACTATAAAGACACATAGGGCAATAAAGCAAGATAAGTAGTTGATGGGCAGGTGGGTTAGGTACAGAGATGGCAGGCAGAGGTGAAATCTAGGTCAGTGGTGGTCCACAGGAAAATTTTGGTGGTCCACAGAACAATTTGACATTGTTTGCAATTTTTATGTTTCATTATTAATAAAATAAATATTCTATGAAATTCTTATATTCTAAATGACAATGTTTGCCTTTATATTGAACTAAATTGAAGACTAAAGACAGAAATACAAGGGAGGCGCAGAGTGATGTCAGTGTAGTATTAAGTTGTATGAGATAACCGTTGCCATACGCTTCAGTATTGTTTCCACCATTACAGCAGTCACCGAAAGGTTGGCGACCGGTGGCCCAGGTTCATAATGGACAGACAGATCAGGTAAAGACAAAACACCAAAAGCAAGGCTGAGGTGCAGGACAAGATCAGGAACACAGGAGCAGGTCAAAGGTGAAGGCAGGTCAGTAACAGGTCAGCATTCAGGACAGCAGTTCACAGACCGAAGGTCAGCACTAAACGCATGCAGAGGCGTAGCTCAAATATCCTAGTTGGCAACAATAAGTTAGCATAGATTTGCTCAAATTGTAGTGCATAGGACTACATACCAATTAAAATCTTTGCGTAGGTGCTTTTGTACAAAGGCCATCTTGTCTTCTACCTGACAACATCATCCAAATAACTTGCCATAAACGATGCGTTTCTTTGCCAAATTTGCAAGGACTAGAAATATGACTATTCACTATAATACAAATTTCATTTAGAAGCTAACTTTTGATTACAGTGGATATGTCAGTACACTCGTACAGGTACAGATCATACAGGTCAGGATTCACACAGAGTCACACATTCATGTGTGAAACAGTTGGATGAAAATACTGACAAATAGACCCTTAGATGTGTCCCCTTTTTTGTTGTGTTTTCTGATTGGAAGAACCAGGACTCTTGTAATATAATAGGAAGTGTGTGGCTAGTGTATATGTACACTAGATGGAGCCATTACATTATGATCTTTATACAGAGCGGATTCAATTATAGATACATGCATCAGCCAAGATTAAGTTAAAATCGGTTGCATAACAATGTGTAGAGTCCTCTTGTGTTCTCAAGTAAACTCATTGGGGTGGATTTACTAAAGCTCTCCAAGGCTGAAGAAGATACACTTTCATCAGTGAAGCTGGGTGATCCAGCAAACCTGGAATGGATTTCTGGAAAAGTCACCTGGAAAGTAATTTGCTATTAGTTGGAATTCATTCCAGTTTTGCAGGATCACCCAGCTTCACTGATGATAGTGTATCCTCTCAAGCTTGGAGATCCTTAAAAAATCGGCCTATAGACTCCAAAAGACCTTTGAAGATGTCCTGAGCTTAGGGTTGTCAATCTATTTTTGATTTTTTTTATAGACAGGAGGCTAAAAATAAGGAACCTTTTCCCTCCTAATGGCATGAGCTTGCCTATTGGAGCAGCCCATTGGCTGATCATCTCCACATGTCCCTGCCATACTCCTGCTAATGTGTATACGTAGATTAGGATTTAGGTAGCAGATCTTTGAAATCACCATCCCTCCAGCAGTCTGCCTTCTTCCTATAGTGCACCTTGCTGCCATTTCTTCCCCAGATGAACAGCCCACATGTGCCGAGCCATACACATGATCTAAATGGAAATGTGATGTATTAGCTTCTTGCTCCATGGTCCAGTTCTTGTAGTAGGGTTTATACAACCCATGGCTCTTTGAAGAAAACAATAGGTTCTGAAATGTACCCATTACATACCTGCATTTCATCTGCAAACAATAAAAGTTCAGTTCAATTCATACATGGTTGCCTGTCTGCATACACTATAATATTGAGTACAAGAAAATCCTGACTTGCTACACTGAGGGGCAAACGCACAGGATGGAAGTGACACTTAGAATGCTCATAATGCCTAATAATAAAAGTCTATGCCCTTAGCAGGCAACCCATGAAGATACAACTATATTACTTATATTATTCTTCATTGCAAATCCTTTTATTTTGGTTGATTTATTTACCTTTGTAAAACCAAAGACAGACTAATCCTCCCTGATGTTTGTTTAAAGTATAACTAAAGGCTTCTGTATGACAGCCCAAATAAGTTCCAAATCCAGTTACTATGTTATGCCCAGGTAAACAAAAAAACCTTCTTTATTTCCTTGACTGAGCCAAATTCTCCTTCATTTGTGTCTCACACACTCCCCTTCCCAGGCATTGCAGGTCACAATGGGAGGAGTTTTGTCGCTGTCAATCTAGAATGAAGTGGGTGGGACTGGGTGTGGCCAGATGCTGATTGACAGGCTTGTGAGCTGTGATGATGCTGATGGCCACAACCTTTGCAACATTTCATCACCGCCTACATGAGAGTGGCAACTATGCTCTGAAAGTTTGTTGTCACTCCATCAATGGAAGCGGCATTAGGTGAGTTTCACTGGCACAATAGGAGATGAATGTAGATGAACTTATAATTTAGTTCTACAGCATATATTTCAAATGGGAGGTTTTATATATAATTGTTGGCAATCAATGTAGAACAGGTAAGCTCTATAGAATAATGTGTCACATGGTGTAAGTATATGATTTAGTGCTGATAATTTGGCTGCAATTAATGGGCTAGTTGTGTCTGTGGAACCGGCTGTTATTTGTGATATTACCCATACAGTACACTGCCTATTCTAGCAAACACCGCAATGTATCACAGAAAGGTGTTATTATGACTTCCACTAATAAATTTTAATAACTGCCCTCAGCTGACTCTGCTGCATTCCTTTAACCTTAATACTCAGGTAAGTAATTGTCATTTAGGCACTTCAGAAACAAAAATGTTTTTAATAGATCATTTCATCATGACAAATGAAATTGGAATTCAGAAGAGAACAAGCACTTGAAAAAAACAATATTGTCCCTAACAAAAACTATCATAAAAACTAATCCAGTACAAAAAATAAATGTAACCATCAAACAAGATAAATATATAATAAAGTTTATTTGTAGTTTATTTCTATGCTCAGACTTTGCTTTGCCCGGACTATTTATTAAGTATGGTGGGCTGGCAAGTCCCACTCTTGCCCAAATTTTAATATTTTTTATTATTTATTAATATACTGTATTATTATAGCGCCAACATATTACACAGCACTGTACAATAAATAGAGGTTACCAATGACACACAGATACAGACAGTGACATTGGAGGAGGAGAGGACCCTGCCCTGAAGAGCTTACAATCTAGGAGGTGGGGGACGTATCACAGAATAGGAGGGGAGATATGGAGTGGTGGGAAGTATTGAGGGTTGTAAAAGACAGAAGAAGATGGGTAGGCGAGTTTGAAAAAATGTGTTTTGAGTGATCTTTTAAATGAGCAGAAAGTAGGAGCAAGCCGAATAGGATTAGGAAGACTATTCCAGAGAGTTGACGCAGGTCTAGAAAAGTCTTGTATCTGTGTGTGTGATGAGGTTATGAGTGAGGAAGTCATTAGTAGGTCATTGGAGAAGAGAGCGGCTAGGGGAGTATTTTTCTATCAGGTCAGAAAAGTAAGT
>NC_092871.1:17356749-17359406 GCF_032062135.1 Pyxicephalus adspersus
TAATGCAGTGTGCAAGCACATTTGACCCATAAGCCTGATTATATACTATTCACAACTTTGTATCTATATATTCCATTATCAACTGGACTAGTATTAGAATTTACCTTGTACAATTCTGTATTTCAAAGCCAATGTGTTGCTGAAAATGCATGAAAAAAGGAAACGGAAAAGGGCATAAACTTTTCTCAACTTTTCTCAAACAGCTTCTCTCTTATTTTACATGTTGCTGGGACTGAAAATTGAGCAGCTTGATTGCTACAGATGCTGCCTGGCCCAAACAAATACTCTTAGATAGTAAGCTCTTCTGGGCAGGGTCCTCCTGTATCATTGTTTGTATTTGTCTGTCATTTACAATCCCTAAATAATGTACAGCCCTGTGTTATATGTTGGCACTATATAAACACAGTTTATTATTATTAATAAAATAATATTATTAATAATAATAATCATGATCATAATAAAACTATTGACAAGATGCAGAACCTCTTCTTTTAAAATAGGCAATCCTACCTGTCTTGGAAAATGGTAACATTGTTTAGAGAAATTTAAATCATTAGCTCATAATTTCACATATTTCATACATTGGAATGGTTGACCCCAAGGTTTACAAGCTATAAAATGTTTTTTTAACACCTGGATAATTACTGCTGTTGTGTAATTGAGATGTCTCTGGCCCAGTTCATACATGCAGCAAAGCCAACACCCTAATTTACATTAGGAAGTAGATCGCATGCAATAAATAAATATATATATATATATATATATATATATACATAAAACAACACTATATACATATACATAAAACAACAATATAAACATATACATAAAACAACTATATATACATATTAATAAAACAACTATGTATATATTTATATATATATATATATATATATATCAACAATATTTATACATATGTAAAAATACACAAAGACCCATATACAGATGTGCATATGTATGTACTTTACACTGCAGTATATACAGCTGTGGGCCAACAGAGTAAGAAATCCAGGCAGATAAATCTCACCATTGCTTTATTACAGGTATGTAAATAGTCAGACTCAGCTCACAAGGCCCCAATTGACTAAAATATCACTTAGGGGTGGCTTAACCTCGACAAAACAAGCAAAAGTGAACCCTTACATTCAGTTAAAGGTATAACTTCCATTAATAACAATACCTAAAACTGCCAAAAGAATATGTTTAGTAGGTGGGTGATGTGTTCTTGATATGTCATGATTGAGAAGCCTCCCCCTGATTTGGCTGTTCAGAAATGTTTTTTTTTAATTTGTTGATTTAAACCTGTATTTAGGATCCCGCAGGACTTGATTTCCTTTAAATTTTAGATCACAGGCAAATGACCTAAAAATTTACCACAGCGTTTAAGTCTTTGTTTGCATTTCACCATGCTTCACAGTTGGTATAGATAGTTTCTTTTTGTAAAAGAGAACATTGTATAAATTACAAAGAAAACTTTTGTTTGTCCCATCCGTCTCAGTCATGTTCTCACCTCTTTTATTTTCCTTTCCATTCTTTCCTTTTCTCCTAACTTAATAGATTTTAACAAGGTATTAGGGTGTTTTCACTAGAGCAATATCAATATTTAAAAAATACATTTTGTATCATGTAATTGACTAGTCTTTCGTTAGTTGTCACTAGAACGGTATCCTCATTGGAAGATTTTGGCTCACCTGTCTCCTAAAGATAGGGGTCACTTGGACACTGGGACCAGTAGGGACATTGGGGCTAATTTTTGAAAACTCTCCAAGGCTGGGGAGAATATACTTTCATCAGTGAAGCTGTGTGATCCAGCAAACCTGGAATGGATCTTGTCCAGGATTGAAAACATTTGCTAACAAAAGACATTTAAAACATCCATTCCAGGTTTGCTGGAATCACCCAGATTCGCTGATTAAGAATTTTCATATATCAGGCCCATAGATAGTAATAAAAACCTGACAGGCATTGTATGAGTAGCTTCAGACCTGCTTTGGGATCCTGTGCTGATCATGGAGAATGGCACCTTGTAATGCAGCGCTGGTTCTTAAAGAATCAGCACCTGCACATTTGATAACTGGTGATGGTCAGTGGTACTGGTACCGCTCATTACCTCTCCACTTCCATTCTTTATGGGGCTGGTCGGAGAGGCTACCCCCAGAAACAGCATTTCCCTGACATGTGATTAGGAAAATGCCCTGCAACCTCACGGCCAGTGTGAGCATTACCTAACTCTTCCAAACTCCACCCTGAAGAAAAGTTTTATATATACATACACTTAGAAATAATTACAGCTGCTCCTTTTTGGTACAACAAATATCTAGTCTGCCACATTCCCAAATTTTGAACAAAGCAAAACATTTTTTTGTTTATATTAAAAACAATTAAAAACATGGCAAGACTCATTTATGTATTTGGTTGACACAGTGGTAAACATATGATCTTTAGAAGAACAGTGTGTCTACGCGTTTCACGGAAACAATGTCTGCTTCATCAGGAGATCTAGAGAATGTCCCGTTCTCCTGCCCCAAACTCAGAGCATTCTATAGATGTTTAATTTATAACGGTCCCAAATATTAGGGAGACAGGTCCGCTAGGAGGATGCTATGGAGTCAGAGCATATTTAGGGAAAGAAAGCAGAAACTAGTAGATTGTAAGCTCTT
>NC_092871.1:17359470-17367405 GCF_032062135.1 Pyxicephalus adspersus
CCCCTATTTAATGTACAGCGCTGCGTAATATGTTGGTGCTATATAAATGCTGTTTATTAATAATATTAGTACATCATATAGGATACTGGTAGGAGAGGTCAGAGCCATAGGAAGATAGTTGAGTCTGCTTTTTGATTTATTAGACGTATGAATAAGAGGTTCATTATACAGAGAACATTGATATACAAAGCTCCATATACATGAAACTCCAAGGTTTGGCGACCTGTCCCCCTGATATTTGGGACCATTATAAATTCAAAATCTATAGCATGCTCTGAACTTTGTGTTCTGTTTGCTATGTAAATAAAATAAAATGTCACCTTCTGGTTTTCTACCTGTGCCCTGTTGTTCAATATGTCTAGGTAAATATTTAAGAGTCACACGGCCCCCTGCTTTCCCCCAAAAAATGTTGTGGAGGAATAGTCCTGGCTATTGTTGGTCTTCAAAGGAGTTTTCGACAAGCAGATGTATATGTATTTACTTTGTGTGTTTGATGTGTGTACATCCTGTACATCCTGGCTAATGCCACCTTTTCTGGCAGTGGAGAGGGAAGGTTTGGGGAGGGGTGTGGGCACAGCATTTAGGGAGGGGTAAGGTGTATGGGCACCTAAGATAGATTATAAGACACCTCAGAATGATCATAAGACACAGCACATAAGAGACATAAACAGAGAGAGAGAGCGAAGAGCTGCACATACCTATAGAGCAGTCATACGCTGGAGAGGACACCTAAGGTAACCAAACTCTGCACTGTCTCCTCCTTCTCATTTTACCTGTACAGGTGATCACACACAATTTAGCAGCTCCATTCTCTGCCAGTTTATGGCAATGCAAACAGACTGCTTTATATATTTATCCACCTGTATCTCTAGCCCAAATCTTTTTTGCTGGACATACACTTTTAAGGTATGCAGAAAAATACGACAATGGTCTGTGGTTTATTGGGTGGCTCTTCAACTGATGTTTTGTGGAGCTGATGGTTTTGTGATCATGCCAAAACGACAAGAATCATTTAAAGAGATAATATATGGGTTATAACCAAAGTGATGTTTCTTATCAGCCTGATTTGCAACTCTTAAGCCGCATACACACCTGAAAATATTGTCGTTGGAAAGACTAAAAGATGCTCTATGGAAAGGGGAAGGAGAGAATGATGGAGCAGCAACACGCTGCGCTCTCTCCCTCCTCCTTTGCATTACGATCGTTCGTCCTCCATCTGCCTTGGATCTGCCAGGACGATCGTTCGGACGATGGACGACGGGCACTGTACACACGCCAAATTCTCATCCGATATCAACCCTGAGCCGATTATCGGGCAAGAACCATTGAACGTGTGTACATAGCTTTAGATTGTAAGCTCTTGTGGGCAGGGTTCTCTTCTTCTCCTGTGTCATTATTTGTATCTGTCATTTGCTATAGAAATACTGTTTTTTTTTTAATAATACCAACTCTCATTGACTCTCCATTATAGAAATAACAATTGTTGTGGACAGTCACATTCCTATACCCCCCAGCTGTCCCACATTTGGAAAATGTAGTTCCTCTGAAGCTACATAGATTATTGTCACCCAACATGAACAGTTGCGCTTGTCCCGGGCAAAAATGTTGCATCCTGGTCCTGGTGAATTAATGCACAACTAATGGGGAAGAGGGGCACAACTGTACTTTCCTATAAAGGAGTATACAGCTCGATCACCTCCCTCCCTTCTTTAGAAAAAAACATTGATAAGTGTACAGTGCTCATCCACTCTCCTGCCACTGTAAACAATCACAAAAGATAATTTCCAGCGACAGAAATCTGACATCTGTGCAGGGCTTTATCAATTTCCCTCCCCAGACATATCAGAAGTAAATTTCACAGTTTTTTTTACTACAGTACACTTTTCATCCATCTGGTAAATTGTTTGATTTTTTATAAAAAGAAATAAGTGGTGCAAAAGAAGCAATAGTAGGTTCAACCTATTAATCAATTTGTAATGTCAAATTGCTGTCGCCAGAGACGAACGGCCTTGCTTGTCTCAGGTGAAAATCTGACTTGTACAGCAATCCCCCAATGTCATTCATTGGCCTGTCCTGATGGATTGACGTACAATCATTGGGAACCACACTGTGTATTTCAATGGCGGAGAGCACAGTGGGGTGCTGCTCACTTATCCTTCCCCTCGCCTCTCCATAGAACAGAATGGTGCTGTGTGTATAGTGCTCATTCACATGTGTACATAGCTTATATTATCTGCGTCCTTTGTGTCCTGCGTACATTGTGCTGTATGGAGTACCACTCATTTCAGATAAAAGTGATGGGGTCTTTATTTATGTTGCCTATATGTCTACACACATACAGCTAGTGGTGGGTGGACATTAATTATTATTATTTTTATTAAATAGGATTTATATAGCGTCAACATGTTACACAGCACTGTACATTAAATAGGGGACAGTTATGGTCATAGTTGATGCCAACTTAGATCAATGCTATTCTTCCCTCAGAGCAGAACTTAAAATTTAAGCTCTCTGAACTCAGATTCCAAGTTCAGATTTCCTACGTGTGGGCAAATAGGCCAACACTTGGGATCACCCAATGGGAAACAGACATATTGGCATACCTGTTTGTTTCTTTTACAGAGGGCTGCAGTCACCATCAGGAATGTCAATGCAATCCTCAATAAAAAGCAGTGCACAGCAATATAGGGGTTTGTGCTTGGGAAGAATGTGACTTTTAAGCAAGTGAAATCACAGCAATTATTTCCAGCTACCCATAAGTCATTTTAGTAGTTTCTCATATTATGACTACTAACCAAGTGAAATCCCAGCAGTTAGTTCCAGCTTTATACGGGCAAAATATTCACCTGTTTTTTCGTATTGTGACTGTTAACTAAGTGAAATTACAGGAAATTTTTTAAAAGCATTTTACTTAAAAAAATGTACCTATTCACTCATATTGTGAATGAATTAATCCTGGATTGGTCACCTGTTTCAGTCACCTGTTCCTGACACAATGAATAAATGCATCACCACCTACCACAGCACAATTAGAAGTGAAGGAAGAGAAGTAACCAAAAATGGATTCAATTGCCTCAGGATGTCCAAAGTTTCTAAAATTGTCTAAGAAAGCCATTTTCACCACAAACAATCATTTTAAGCCTTTTTTTGAAAAACAAATCTGACTGGGAAATTCCAAAACCCATTGAGTTTCTTGACCAATCCAACCAAATTTAATCAGATTTATTTTGTTCCCTTCTGTGCCTTCATAGATATGTACCGTCCAACAATGCTTCAAACCTCTACAATGAACTTTACTTATTTACTCCCTTTTGGTCTGTTAAACATACAGTTGAAATTGTTTTGTTATATCAGCTCAAAAAGTACAAAAAGTTCCAAGGAGTGTCATCTGCCTTGCCCAATTTACCTGAAAAACACTCAACACCTCCCCAGTATGTTATGAAGATTACCAAATTCTATAGTTCATACCAGTACTAAAGATCCATAGACAGGAATTGTATCAAAGACATTATCATCTTCTTAAAACAAAAGAAAAAAGATTTTTTCAAAATCTAATGCTACTGGTACAATATTATATTAGATTTTTTTGCGTTGCGATTTTAAGTTCATGCAGTTGGTGTAAGAGATTGTTCACGACTAGTCAGTGTTCAACCAGTGACACTCCTAGAGACAAACGTCTGAAAGATTCCAACCTGGATGAGTCATCCTGGAGAAGAATTGGTTCGGTTTAAATTATTTATTCATCATTTAAACGAGCCAAGAATCATTGGTTATCACTGACTTGCTGCTAATGTCTACAGGACCTTTTATGTTACCCTGGACATCTACTAATCATGGAAATAGTGCAGAATAAGTTCATGAACATACATAATGCTGGAGAATTACAGCCTCACATGAGGATATCCTAATACCAGTTCCTTGTGGTACGTGATACAGCCTACTCCCTATGATGCATAGTCATTTTTGTAATGACTTTAGTATTATACTGGCTTGGTATACCATATATTTATAATGCTATTTCACATTGATTTATAGGTTCTTCTTGTAATTCAAATGCTAGATATCCAGCTAGAATCCATGCTGTATCATAAATCTACATCATATGCCACATTCATTGCAATGATTCCAATATGAAGCCTTTTACAAACACTCATCAATTATTGCTTGCAATAATTGTTAGTGAAATGGATAACAGTGGGGATGAACGGGCTTCGTACAGAGAGGCTGCTTGGCAGTAGCCTGTTCTGTTCTATGGAGTGGAGGGGGAGTAGAAATGGGACTACAATAGTCCTCGCTAGTAATGATTGCCTATTGATCTGACACAGTGGATTGTTAAATGGTGTAATGGGCCATCTGTACTGATGCAAAATTGTCACCTGAAATGATCCTGAACGATCATCTCCAGAAAAAAAAGCCATATGGATCAAGTCTTTCTTAAAAACCCTTAAAGTAACTTTCGGGGAACCCCTGCTATACCTACTATATCAACAGCTCACAGTACATTAGCATGGTGGTCAGTGAATAGAATGCTTCTTACATTATTGGCCAGTAGGAAGAATGACGTAATTATAGAAAGTAAAAACAAATATTGGGGCTAGTAAAGCTGACCCGAGAGGTACAAATCCTAGCAACCTCTAGAGGAACTCTGGTTGAAAAACACTGGTATGGACCTTAGGCAAGCCTTTCTCAATCAGGATTCTATGGAACCTTAGGTTTCCTCCAAAGCTTGCTAAGGGTTCATGAAGCAACAACCAACATCTGCCTTCTGGATAAGTCAATAATGTTTTATATGTGGCTGTATGGAGAAATTTCTTTCTACTGACCACCAAAGTAAGAAACATCTCACCCAATTGCCATCAAGCTAACCTACCATGAGTTGTAGATAACTGTGAATAATGTTTGAGATTCCATGAGAAAGTTATTTCAAAGGTTTCTCCATTATAAAAGTTGATACAACCTGGTTGGAGCTAACATGATCTAACAAGATAAGACGAAACACAATGGGCTCTTTTTATAAAACAGGGAATCAGACACTCCTTGAGGGAATCTTCCAGGTCCATGTGTTTCTATGGCAGTAATTGATTTCCAACAGGGGATATTTTAGAGAATGTAATATTCCCTGGTTTATAGGTTCAGTATGTATTTATTTATTATACATAGTTGCATTTTATATATATATATATAAAAATATATACATATATGTATATATATATATATATATATATATATACAAATAACTAAAACGTAACGTTCCTCTTTCACCTGGTGACAATAAAGATGGGATAATGCTCAGTAAAAACCCTCGAATGGGGACACCTGTTTCAATAGTAACTCTAATATTTGAATACCTTTGAAAGGACTGTAAGTAGTGAAAAATCTACTCCAGAAGGACACGGGAAGCAAAGCCTAACTTGACTGAAGTTTTCACTCTTTTCATATTCTACAACAAAAACTTTTTAGCCTTACACAGATTTGAAGAGACGTTTAGTCATATTGAAAGGAAACATGAAAAAACAATGAATCATGGGATGCTTATCATAAGCACATGTAGATGTAAAAGATTTAAAATCTCTAGATGCCTTTTAATGATGAGAAGTTTTTAAGGTCTGGTTCACATTTTGCTTTGAACAAATAGGCAACTTTAGTTGTTTAGCACCCAACCTCCGGTGGTATCCTCCAAAGACTCATTGATCAAGCAACGTGGCACTGCCCCTCTTCTGGGTAGAATCGCTCAATTATTTTAACTGGGTCCAATTAGTCAAGGCTCCACCTCACCCTGAATTTACAGAAGAAGGCTTGGTGCCTTTCACGGTGCCCCTCTTTATGGTTTGTCCTCTTTTGGGGTAAGAAGAAAGGAAACAAGACATGTGACATCACAAGACCAGAGTGAAGATCGCTGGAAAAAAGATAATAAAAAGGTAAAGGCATAAGGAATGGGGCAGGGAAGACTTGAGCCTGGAGTTGGGCTTCAAACAGTAGATGGGGGTAGGTTCATCAGCAGCTTTACCACAACACTGAAGAAAAGTAAGGTCACCAACAGGGCTATATTGTTTGGTCGAAAGACCCAGATCACAAGGTTATCTAAACAAGTACCTACCATTAGAATAGTGAGAAAGTTCACATATCTGTTTGTTTATTATTTAAATAGATACTTGGCATGAATATAGAATATGCAGAACTCATGATGGGGTGACACCCCATCAACCCAAAGTGACAAGTTAGGTCCTTACAATTTTTTTTCTTCTCTTATTCCACAGGTATTGCCTGGACATGGGATCTGTAGAGCCTTTAGGCCTTCTCTTTCGCTTGTACATCTACTCCATCCATGGGGACGTGTGTGAAGTGCTTTTTACAGCTTTCTTTGACTTTGCCATCAGCAGCGACTGGAGGTTCCGAGGTGTCTCGAGTGTTTGGGCGCTGTTCATCTATGGATTAGCCATGTTGGGTGTAGAGCACTTGTATTTGTTACTGAGGTTCCACTGCAACTTCCTTCTTCGTGCCTTTCTCTATACATTCTGGGTGTACTTTTGTGAGTTTAGTTTTGGATGGATACTGAAGAGGTTGAAAGCCTGCCCTTGGGACTACAGTCACTACAGGTATAACTTTAAGGGCCTGGTGACCTTGGAGTACGCCCCCTTCTGGCTACTAGGCAGTGTCATCTTGGAGAAATATATCATTTGGTACACACTGCACTTACGTCTGGATGAGGAAAAGTAGAACACCTGGGGATGGACAAGTCGATATGCAATAATGTGAAAAGACTAATAATAAGACTTTAAATGGGGAAAGAAAGACATTGCCTGATAAGGTTCATTGATAACATTGAATCATTTTTGGTGCAATACTTGAAATTTGCTATTCACTCTAATTTTTTGTTTGACTATCAAAAGAACATTAATTGAAAAATACTAACAAAAAAATAAATGAATGAATCCTATTAGGATATTATGCCGTTAAAGTTGAACAATGGGCAAAATTAGGAATGATATGTTACGACTTTGTTTTGTGGGACATTTCACCTATCTTGTCAATGAGAAGACACAATGGTAAGTGCAGCAGACCTGTGTTCAATGTAATCTGTGTTTATACCAGTGCCAACCAATCAGGGAGCTCCTACATTGTCACCTGCATTTTCAATTGGCTGCACTGGATTATCTCTGTTATATGAATTGGCTCTATTTATAAATCAGAGAATCTGACATTGTCAACCATTCCCTGGTGGGAATCCTCCAGGTCTATGTGTTTCTATATCACTTATTGTTTCCCAGGAGGGAAAATTCAGATTCCCTGTTTCATAAATAGAGCCAATATGTGTTTTCCCAGTTTTTTAACAATGTGTCGTTTATTGTTTTTGAATTGCAAAAATTTGTAAAATTGTAATCAATAAACAAAAATAATGAAAAAGCTTGATTTAGATGTGGCCCCCCTAAGTGACCATTAAGGCCATTGTTCGGGCACTTCCCTTTATAAGCTAACAACAATTTGTCTCTGTCTCCGGTGTTTTTGCATTGCATTGGAAACCACATTTAATGACAGAGTTCTATTGTTTTGTCATTTGTGGTAAAGTGATTAATAGGGTCAGCCCAACCATGAAGAAGGTGCATACAAAGGGGCGTGGTGCATGAGCTTTACAAAAGTCACACACATAGGCTTTGTGGTGTCACAGTGGGTTGGCATGTAAAAGTCAGATTCTTAGGTTGCCATCATACCTTTATTCATATCATAGCCGGACTCATACTTAATAATTTAATAGTTTAAATGTAATGCGCTGATTTTCTGATTATTACTCGTAGTTGGACAATTACCATTATAGGTTTTTTACTCTGCAAATGATATCATGATATGTGTTATGTTATACCATGTATGCAACATACAGTTATCCATAAATATTTGGACAGAGACAACTTTTTTTCTAATTTTGGTTCTGTACATTAC
>NC_092871.1:17368499-17386689 GCF_032062135.1 Pyxicephalus adspersus
TCCAGGTCTTTTGGCGTTGCTGAGTTCACCAGTGCTCTGTTTCTTTCTCATGATGTACCAAACTGTAGAATGACCACCTCCTGTTTATATGTTTGCATAGTTTATTGGTCTTTTTTCCCCATGAATACCTAATGCAGATGACCTCTCGCTTCTTATCTTTTGCAACTATGTTTGTCTAAAGATGCTTGTATGGATCCTAATGCTAATATAAGCGTTAAGGTTAGTATAGTATAATTCTTAGGTATAATTCTTATAGTATAATTCTTAGGTTATACAGCACCCTGTCTTCCCATTTCCTGGTGGCTGGGTTGGCAAAAGCAGTAATGAATAAAGTTTACAAGGGGGTGCAAAGGTGAGCAGCTTTACAGAGGTGGCAAAGGTGATCACTGGTGGAGAATAAATGCAAAGGTGAGTGGTGGGCAAGAAATGCAGGGAAATAAGAAGCCCTTATTATTTTAGTAAAGCTATTTTTTAATTTAGGCTAAGATGTCAGTTCTATACTTTACTAAATGTAAAAAAATTTTTAGATTTTCAAATTCTTTATTTTTAAAAATGTTAAAAACCTTTATTTTTTCCATTTACTGTACACACTGAAATAAGTTTTGGAATGGGTGGGAGGTTGCAAAGTGATCAAAAGGTTACCAGCAAATTAGATGTAGATCCTCCTTATGACTTTTAATTCTTCTGGAAAGGTAAACATCTGATTTAGAAGAACGGCCTGTACTCAGCCAATGTGTCATAGCAGACAGATAGAGCCCAGCCCTTCTCAAATCTCAACAGCCCCGGGACATAATATGGCCTAGATTAGTGTTCTGACTCACTCCCTTCATATACAAGTCACCCAGGTGATCAGTCTATCACAAGCAGACAATAAGGATTCATTTAAAAAAGGGACCTAAACAATGATGTTACCACTGCAAGTGATTTCAGTTAATATGTATTGCTTCCTTTCTTTATTCATCTGGAATTTTTATATATTTTTATAGGTGGGTGACTCTTTAAGAAAACCTTGCTTGAGATGAATATGGCAGCTGCCATTGTTGACTTCTCGGAACAGAACTACAACAGCATTTATTTTGACATCCCTGATCAACATAGGAGCTCACAATCTAATGTGTCCATCGTACATACCTTAGTACAGTGGTCTCCAAACTTTTCGGGCCTAAGGACCAATAAACATACGGGCTCCGAACCACGCATGCGCGGGGAGCCGGGTGTCACTCCCGAACCCGTTGCGTCTCTGAACCTGTCCAGGGTCACAACCCGCCCTGAGCCTGCAATCCGTACGGGAAACATGGTTCGAGGATCTGGCCAGTGCGCCCCCCCAGCGGGGTCCTTCTCCTGACCTGGCCACCGACCAGAGCTGTGGACCACCAATATTTTCTCACAGACCAGTGGTTGGCGACTGCTGGTCGGAAATCAAACATATGCTGTGGACACAGCTCTTAGTGTCCACAGCATAGTCTAAAGCTACGTATACATTCTAGACCAGCCTTTCATAATGTTTTTTTATCATGGGAGAAGCCTTGAAATAACTTTCAGGTTCTAAGAAAACCCCAGCTTTAATTACTATATCCACAGCTCACAACACATTAGCATGGTAGTCAGTGAGATCTTCCATTAACAAGCTGCTGTAATTTTTTAGGGAGGAGGATGCAGCAGAGTGCCTCCCACTTGTCCTCCCCTCTCCAAAGAATTGAAATGCGCTGTGTGTATAGCACTAATTCATTCTACTGTCCCTGGTAACTAAGAAATGTAATGTGCTTAGTTAAGAGGAATTGTTTTGGGGGAAGCCAATTGACCTACCAATATATTTTTGGGATGTCGGAAGAATTGTCACAACTCTTCTCAGTGCTTTGGCCAAGATGTAAACCTGGGACCCTAGGGCTGGACTGCTCGGTAGCATGTCACACACTCCTTAAAAAAATAAAGAATGATGGGAAACTCCTCATAATGGCCAAAATTGTCAATGTATGGGAGTCAGAGGATTAGCATAACAGCCAGGAAACTAGCATTTTCAGCAATGGAAGTCTCCATATAACTTCTGCAAAAGACTTGAAACGCAATCTAAGGTTACATGAGTGTCAGTAGAACAATAAATGAACCTCGCAAGACATTGTTGAATGTGCTCATGATAATGAGATGATGTGTTCCAGTCACAATTGTTTCCATATGACTGAAATTAGAGTGAAAATTGATCTAGGCATTTTGTTTGATTTCCACCCCAATGTTTTAATCTTTTCAAGAAATGTTTAAGGATAAAAGCTGATTGAAAACAACAAATTTGTCAAACATACAACCAGCTTTATTCTAATCAGCAAATGCAGACTCTGATTTCCCCTGAAGACAGATTTACTCCAGGTAGATATAAAAGACATCAGTATATGCAACTCTGTAATAATGAATGAATACACAACTAAATTTATTTTAATATGTAAGTGCCCTATATACTTGAAAATAAACTGAGATACTACTTTTTTACCTGAAATACTGACTCGACTATAAACCTAGGGCACAAAATGTGGCCTTCACTGCTATTGTTCAAAACAGTAATCAATAGAAATGCCAATAAAATTATAAATAAATACACCAATGGTGGGTGGTTAGGTTGGTTATGATGAGTCTATTTTTCTTATATGATCCTTTATGTATTATTGTTGGTTACCAGTAAATAGGGCTGAGTCTTCATGTAAAACTTGTCTCTGGACTTTAATGGCAAGCGTTTGTTACACACTTTACATGAGGACACAGTGCCATCTTCTGGTGTGACCGGAGTTTAAACTGAGATTCTTTTTCCATTAGCATTTAGAGAGGAAAATAATCTTGGCATATACAATACCTGTATATACGTTGGTTTAAGTATCTTGCAGTGCATATACAGACCTCAGAACAGGAAAAGAAGCGTCACAAGAAGCCAGAAAATTATGCTTTATTGCACTCTGAGCTAACAAGCAAAATAGTGATATGAAAGAGTAGACTAAGAGAGAAGGAAGCTTGGTCTACAAAACTTCTAGGCTCACACAGCCCGGTATCACCAGAAGGCTTGGTCCGGGTAGCTGAGCCGAGACCGGTGGCTCATTCTTCTTATACAATGGTTGTTCTGCTCTGCCAAACATCTAAAATACATCTTTCTATATTGGGAACAAAATCTTTATTCGGTCATGCAACAGTAGAAGCAACACTCTTATCCCAAGACAAACAGCACAAAGACAACAGTTGGTTAGGTGTTTAAATGAAGCTGGCATGGATGTTATTTTTGGCTTGGTATAAGAACTGGTGTTAGCTATAAACCAACCTAAAGCCATCAGGACTGGTCACGTCGTTTAGCTATTTTCAAATCAGAAGTTGTCTTCAAGTTCTCCAAACTTGGTATTTGTTTTCTGTCTAAGAAAGGACAGAGCACCAGCTATGGTGGGCTTTCCCAAATACTGTGCACCTACAGGTGCCTGCATGGGCCCCTGGAATTGCAGTAAGCACCCTGGAAACCCTAAAAGTTTCTTGGTGTACCACTCATACTGCTCCTTGTACTTCACTACAAACACTTAATTGTATTGGCACACCATACTGATCAATAGAAAGGTGTAGGCATGAGACAAATGAAAAATTAAGGCAGTATGATGCCCAAAGCAAGGCAACATTTTTGGCTCCTAAATACTTTCAATTGACATTGATAAGCACTGTATTAGGTACAGAAAGGTCACCCCATTTGTGTTGTCCAAACAGGTAGTCCCCGAGTTAAGGACAACTGACATACGGACGATTCCTAGATACGAACTTCCCTGCTCCTGCCTGTGCAGGTGATTTGGATAGGGTGAGGGGGCGGTTTGCATGAATTGCAGAAGAAATCTTTTGCTAAACACAGCTGAGGTTGTGGGTGATCTTAAGATTGGAGCTGATCTGCAACATCTTGTAACTCTTTAATAACCAAGACAAACTCTGCAGTTGTTTTTTTTTTTGCATATCAAAGCACAGCTTGCTCCAGAAATTAATGAATGTGTAGGCTTCATTAGGTTTATTTATTTTTTTGCTTTGTTTGTGAATTACTTGCAGTGAGGATTTTACCACGCTGCCCAATATTATGTTGAGACAAACATCAGTCCTAATTGCATTTAATAAAATAATGTACCTGTTCCAACTTGCATACAAATTCTACTTAAGAACAAACCTACAGTCGCTATCTCCTATGTAACCCAGGGACTACCTGTAATGGTATGGCACTTACCAGTGGGTTGCACAGATTTCACTAGTTGCACTCTGTCTCTTGTTAATGCAGAAGCATGGAGGTTGTATCTGAGTCCCCCCCTGTATATCCATCAGGACCTCCGGCCTAGGTTGCCTTGTAGATGACCTGAATCTGGGTGAACAAGCTCAAAACTTTTAGCAGCTCAGTTTAAAATTGCATGATAGATACCCTTTTCCCAATTTCAGGATGCTAATGCAGATATTGAATCTGTAGGTACCTGCAACTTAACAGTTTAGTAAAATGTAATATTAGTTTGAAAAAAAAAATCATACATTAACTGTTACCTGTTAACTACACTTTGCACATGCGTTGTCTCTAGTGGTGAATAGTGCAGTGTGCCTTAATCTACCAGCTAGGAAGGCTAAAGTGGTCCAATTACGATAGTATAAACTCTGATCCAGTTCCTTGTGCTTAAAGCAGAACCGCACACTTACCTGATCCATCGATCGTGCTGGATAAGGCCTCGATCGGGCCCCACGTTTTATTGGAATCCTTCTTCGTCCTGGCACGTCTCAGCCGTGGCAATTAAGACAGAATGGGAAGGGCTTCTTTTTTTTTTGTTGGTATTATTTTTTTACTTTATATAAAAGGGTTGTCTACCCTGTAAAATAAAAATTTTAGTTTAGGTCCACTTTTATAATCTCTATTCATATTCAGTGCACTGGCCCCTAAGGGCTATGATGTATTGCAGAGAAATCAAAGTCTTAGTGTAGAAAAATAAAGCTGATTGAATGCTAAGAATATAATTGTTTTGAATAATTATAATGGCAGACTTACTTTTCATAGAATGGTTTATACTGCCATCTATAGGCAGTCCCTCCACAACCGATGAACAAGCAGCATATTTCTTTTATTTTTTAAATTCTCACATAGGCATTTAGGCAATTTCCCTAATAGAGCCCAGATAGCAGTCCCCATTGTCAGGGACATTTGCAGCTTCTGAATATTTACAACAGAAAAATAAAACAGGAATGCAAACTGACATTCAAGCTTTATATGCCATCCAACTTGGGGCTTGATAGGAATGCCAAGGGATCTTTAGTAGATATGTTATGGAGCAGACATGGAAGTTTTGAATCTTCTGTTGGTTTTGATTTCTGTTAGTGTGTAAAAGTGGGGACCATTCATCCCTGTTTGCTTAGGTCAGGCATGGCCAAAGTCTGGCCCGGGGGCCAATTGCGGCCCATGTTTCAATTTCCACTGACCCGGAGCCTCTGTCATCACAGGGAAACCCCTACATCATTATAGTGGGTGTGTGCTATGCGGGACCCACACAGACCACATCCACTCTGATTCCAAGAATGTCCTCTGCAGGGAGCCCGCACAGACATGGGACTCCGTGCACAGGGAATCCCTCACATCACTCTGGTGGGCGTGGGCTGTGAGGGACCCGCGCAGACAACGCCCACACTAACTTTGGTTAGTGGTCAGACCACATACATTTTTACCTTACCAAATCTGGCCCTTTTTGCAAAAAGTGTTGACACCCCTGGCTTAGGTAATCAAAAGCAAGAGAAAATACAAAATTGAGTAGGGATGCTTGTTTTGGTGTTGAAAATATGCCCTCTCACTTCTTTAAGAACAGGAAGAAAGGAAATTAATTCTCAAAGGGCAAAAAAAGCTTTAGCATTTACCCACACTGGGGGCATGTGGTACTCTGGGGTCATTCATGGGCCCCAACCCAGGAAAGCCGATGCTGGGCAAGTGCTTGCAATTCAGCCAGGATTAAAGCATGCAGATAGCAAACACAGCAATGCACCGCAAGCCTCTGGTGTATGCAGATTGTAACACATTAAAATGTTTTCAAAGTGTGAACTATGTGCTGCATTTCAATAGCCTGCTTATGTCAAATAAGCCCGTGTTCTCCCTAGCACCTTTTAGCTTGGAGCACTACCCAGCTGTTCCCATTACTAAAAAGTTTTGTCACAATACAGGGGCCACTCCCCACAGCTTCTTCCCATCCAGTTTAAAAAAATTATAGAGAGAACACTCCCTAGATTGTAAGCTCTTCTGGGCAGAGTCCTCTTTTCCTCCTGTGTCATTCCCTTTAACTGTCTGTCATTTGCAACCCCTATTTAATGTACAGCGCTGCATAATATGTTGGTTCTATATAAATCATGTTTATTAATAATGTTATTAATTCCAACTAATTATGCTCCTGACTTCTAATAGGTAAACAAAGTCCTAAAACTCTGCACACGTTTATTGTATGTAATAATAATACTAAGCCCCATTGCGCAAAAAAAAAAAATTTGCCCTATTACGCCTACGCTTTCTTTATCACAACATATGCAGCGTTGTGTGCTTTGGCATATTCTGTAGGTGCTTTGGGGGACAATTTAAATTTAAAAGCATTACAATGCAGCACAGCATGTTGGGTGAATGTAGTGCGGGACCAAGGACCAGCCATGTAAATAAAACCTTACCCTATTTGTTTTAATGTATAAGTTCCTCTAGCTATTGAGAAGATTTAACTTGGTTAAATTAGTTTTAGAAATGTATTATTACGTCAAATAGCAAAACATGATGTCTATTTTTTTTTTACTAAACTTTCAAAAAGTTTCTCTGGGTTTACACTGTAACCTATTCCCCCCTACACCCCCATCTCTTCCCCTCCAGCAAGCACAATCCATGTGATGTCCATCCAGAGGATTAAATGTCCTTTGAGTCCAAGTCTCCTCCTGATGGCTGTGATAATGCTCAAAGGGGGGGTTGGAGGATCTTGTGTATTTTACCCCCCTTCTCTGCAATCTAGAATGTCCCTTATTACCATATGACTGGCCAGTAAACCAGAAAGAAAACACTACAGGAGTTAAGGAAACAAAAGGATTAAATTGTGTATCTATCTTGGCAGCAAAAAGTGTGATAAACAGGCCCAAGGCAATGGGGGAGGGGGTTTCTCTATACACACATTGCTATTTTTTGGGCCTGAGCCCCCCCTCCCCTTTCTTCCTTTTTATTATAGCCCCCTGACAATAGGTTAAGGAGGGGGGTTCAGTAATTTGCATTTTATTTGTGCAAAAAGGGTAGATTGGCAGGATGCAGGGGGGACAGTGCTGTAGCTGCAACAGGACAGATGTTTGTTGTGTATTCTGGAATAAGAAAGTTAGTTTAGACAATGTCTTGCAGCAGGGGAGCGGTAATGTTTAAACTTCTAAAAGCTCAGTTAACTATTCATCACCCAAGAACTTAACGGACTGCACCCACAAAGCAATTCACAGACCAAAAGATGCCCAATAGAATACTACTGACACTGGCAAAGCCATCGGACAAGATTTTATCCTATGTTCAGAGGGATTTCCAACTCCTTTAGAATGCAACCAAAATTTAGGACCTGCTGAAAAAAAGTCAGCTTCTTACACAATAACTGTTTTCATGCACTAGAGTGCAGGGGTGTCAAACACTGGCCCACAAGGTCCTTTTTTTGGCCCCCCCAAAAATTCCTAATATGAAGTGCAGCAGTCCTCTGCTACTGCAATCTAGTAACGGTGGGACAGCTGCAATTCATTTTAAGCTGCTGTTCTATAGACGCTACTACAATGCCCGGCATCACTCACGTCTATAGACCAAAGGCCTCTCTGCCTATGCGTAGCACCAAATTTTTTTAGATGCAAGTAATGCCATGAATTGTAGTAGGGGCATTACTCGTGTATTAAACAGCAGCCTAAGGGAAGAAACAAGACCACTTACCCTACTATACTATTACCCTGTTTCCCCTATAAGGCACTGTCTTATATTTTTTGAAATGCCAAAATATGCCCTAGGTCTTATTTTCAGGGGGATGTCCTATTTTTCCATGAAGACTACAGTACACATTTATTGTTGAAAATAACTCATGTGCCATTCATTGTCCCCTTCTGATCACTCATGTGCCATTGATTGTCCCCTTCTGATCACTCATGTGCCATTCATTGTCCCCTTCTGATCACTCATGTGCCATTCATTGTCCTTCTGTTCACTGACTCACTTTTTTACCGTACGGCCGGGTAACAGACTCAGTTAGGGCGGGGATCAGCAGCTTACTTGTCCTTTCTGGCACAGAGTTGCGGGCACGTGCACGGCCTTTGAAGTTACTTTTCGCTCTGCACTGCAGCCAGCATCGAGGAGTCACACAGAGGAACACAGTTACCCACCATACCACCCAAATGGGAGATTCTTTCAGGAGCAGGTATAGGGGGGTGTCTTCTTTGCTAGGGGTGCTTTATTTTATTGTTTTGGGCAAAATCGGGGGGGGGGGGCGCCTTATTTGATGGGGATGGCTTATCATTGGGGAAACACTGTACTACTGACAACCATGCAGATTACACCAAAGTGAAAGTTTTGTCAAACTCCAATATAAACAAAATCCAAAAGACTTCTCTTCTGCATGGCTTATTGTGGTTGTTTTTTTTTATCATGCAGTAAAATTGAATAAAAATGCCTAAAGAGGCCCATTATAGGCTTGTTCCAAATTGAATGTTAAGCAAACCCTCCGTTTCCATATGAATTTTTTTTTTTTTATAATTAAAAGGAAAAAAACTTAATTTTTTCAATAAGTTTCAAGTTTGGACCGTGACTTGGTTTAAGTTTTTAATTTCGTCCCTCTTTGTATTCGAGTTTGACACCCCTGCACTAGAGCATCAATTCTCAACAAAGGTTCCTCCAGAGGTTGCTAGTGGTTCCTTGATCCATGAGCATCTTCAACCTCTCCAGTCAGTTTTCCATCTTTGAACTCTAAACAGCCAGAAACAGCATTTAACATACTTCTGGGGAACTCCATTTGTGGACCCCTGACTGAAGAGGTGTTCTACTTTGGAGTGTCAGAAATCCCCCCCATTGGTTTAGGGAGCTCAAGCAGAAGCTTAATTTAAAGGTCATTCAATACTGCTCTGCACTTGTTTCCCTCCCTCTTAAAAAAAAGAAAAAAAAAAAAGTAGCATAAAATGCTGTTAAACTCCTCAAGTAAATGCGGGCTCCTGGGAACAAATATAACTTAGGGAATGTCCCAAGTGATACTGATGCTCAATATTAAGAGTTATGAAAGCTTAATAAATTATCGAGAATTTATGTTTGAGATTTATATCCTTGTCCTAATAGTTAAAGCGTACCTAAACGCAACATTTTTAACCTTACATAAAAAGGGTAGACAACCCTTAAATGTAAACGGAAGATGTTAATCATTTTTTAGGTGCAACAACCCAGGGCATCACAGGACTGGATAGCAGAAAGGACCAAGGCTATCGAGGGACCTGCAGGAATAAAGGCAAATGTAAATTTTTGATGTGCAGTTTTAGTTCGGCTTTAAATTGTTTTTATATTTTGGTTATCTGAACCGCGAGTGAAAAAAAAGCCTTGTTTCATTGAAAAACATTTCTGTTTATCTGTATTTTTTTCCCCACTGACCACAATATACACCAAAAAACTGCAGATATTGTAATTATAGCATTAGATGCTTAAGACATGAAAGTTATTTCAAAGTTTCCCCCATGGTAAAACGTTCAAGGCACTGCACTAGACTTACCAGTACAAACAACAAAGACACAAAAACATAATAAAACCAAGTTTTATTTGGTTTATAAAATTAGTAACAAAAACATGGAGCAAATAAATTATAATTTGGTATTAACAAGTTACAAAACAAAAAAAAAATTCAAATAAATTAAGGCTTACAAAATGCATCATCACTGCCAACATGGAACATTGTAGAATTATATTATCCGGTAACACATTTACCTTTTTTAACGTCTGTAGTCAAGGGCAAAAAACAGATACAAACTTTTCAAAATAAATTAGAATAAAATAATTATTTGGTCTTGCTCTCAGTTATGGTGTACTTGAAAAAAAGGACACGCTTACCAGAAGCCCTAAACCTGTTGGCAATAATTGAATCAAATGCTGCAGCTGTAACCCTGACTGGCTGTTTATAGTGCTATAGTTCTATCACAGTACAAGAATTAATAAAAAGGGAAATGGAATAAAAACACAACTGTACCAACAAGTCAGGATATCTGATCTTTAAATGAACCCAAAACAAACCTGGCCAATTCAAACATAAGCACAGTTTTGCAGATCCAGAGCTATCCAAAGTTTTACGCCCTTGCAACTGTTAGGACTCTAATGGCTGGTGAATCCCAGCATCGTATCTGAAAAGTTAGTTAACTCTCCAAAAGTAAGTGAATACATGCATCATATTCAAAAACAGAGGTAGCGGTTGGGCCCAGAGAGAATGTACATAGGAAAAGTCCACAAATTTGTTTGAAACTTTAGCTTCTTATATCTCTCTCATATAATCCTTACAGTTGAAAAGTTAAAATTGCTGTGTCTGCTATAAGTTATTCAGCATCAGATCTCCAACTGCAACATTAGTTCCAACAGATCCTCAAAATAATACATACTGAGGGCTTCTATAAATTACAGGCATTTCGATGCCTTATACAATACTAATAGCCAATAAAAAATTAATAAATTACAATATAAAGGATATAGCCGAGTTTGCTGCCTGCACATCTCGGGCTATGAATGAAGAGTTCCTGCAGACAAAGCAACATGCGGGAGTCAATGGGCAATTAGGAGACCACCCAATTAAAACAGATCTCTATTATAAAAAGTTGGAAACTGCTCAAAAGTAAAGGCTGCCACGTTATCTGCTGGGAATGGTGCATGACTAGTTGCTCTTATGGCTTTAAACCAACCCAAGTCAGTGCCTTAGAAGAGATAAGGATATAGGGGGTTCTGCCTTCAATGGCATGCTTATCCTATATTACTGGATTGGCATAACAGCCAAGCAACCTTTCACCAAGACATTTCTGACAAATGGCAGCCTCTACATTCACCCAGAAGCAGTTTGCCTTATGCAGTAAGAACACATGCTGCTCTATGTGCCATCATCATGACCATGTTTAAACCTATATACGGGCCATGTGTATGGCCAGGATCAATTATTTACGTCTCAGAAAGGTAAAGACAGTTAATATAGATGTAAGCACAAGCCTCCTACTTCTGGGTTTGTCCAGTATTGAAGTGGCTACGCAAATAGCAATCCTCAGTCGGGGTTTGCTTACGCAGTCCCACATGCGACATGAACCAAGAAGGCACTTTGGGGGTTAATAAGACATCTCAGATGAAGGACAAATTCTAAAGGTGGCCTGAGCACAAAATCTGCTGTCTAATTACCTCCCAAAGCCATTTAGTAAGATATTGCCCAGTACAGGTTTGACTGCTAGACATGACCATTTCCTTGTCTTAACTAATGGTATAGTTAATAAACCATGCTAAGCTTACATTTAAACTGACAGACTGATGCCTACAAACTGAAGGTAAAAAATAAATTAACCTGACAACTACAAAACACCACCTACCGCCACTACAAATATAAATACAAAATGTTAAAGCTTAATTATAATTTACTAACTCTTAAAAAAGTGCCCCCCCCAAAGACCCCCACCCCCCTTTTAAAATTAAAACTTAATACTTTTGTTTGGTCATAAACTCTGAATCTAAAAGAACAAATATAGTACTGGATTCTCTTTTAAATGATCAAACTATAAACCTGGATAGAAGTGATGCAGATGTCTGCAATTAAAATGCCAAATATTTAAGCGAACCCTTTCTCCAACAGGAGGACCACCAAAACTACAGAGACTAAAAAGACAAGCCTCCAGGTGTCTGAAACACTTCAAGACTTTGAAATGCATTGCAAAACGTTCTGATTGAAAGCATTTGGGCAGTCTCAGCTGATGCATTTTCGGTAAAATGCAAAAGCAAAAAGGAATTATTCCAGATTGTTTTCACTACACAAACTTAAGCTTGCTCCAAGCCAGTGGAGATCAGGACCTTCAATAGAAAAGGTTTTGCAATGTTCGAAGCACAGCCTAGGCCTAAGGCTCTAGTTTTTCGTAAACCCGTTTGTTGTACCCCTGAAGTTACTGAGCCCAAGCTAGAAGCTGAATGCAGACAGTGAACCAGACAATGGTAGCTTGCATCAAGGACTGGATTCCATTTCTCCAATATAGTAAACAAATACATATTATGGCCTCCACCATACTCCAGAAGATATCCTCTGGATCTGTAGAAGATACTATTTACTACAGCTGTTCGAATTTTCTGCCATTTAAATGGAACCCACCACAAAGCAATATGTACATTACAAGCCCCGCATTGAATTTGACTTTTAAGCGGTATACCAGTTCTGTGCCACAGAAGCTGAACTTGATCTGCCGTACCGAGATTGATTTCACCGCCCTGAGTAGGACAGAGCATTAAGTGTCAAAAGGCACCTTTTATCGGAGGCTTCTCATATTCTACTATGTGATAGATGTCCTTTAAAAAAGGGAAGACAGTCATTTTGACACATTGCAATGACACGTTACAAACCTACAGGCAAATAAAGCCTGTGCATAGGCACAGGTACACTTGAGGCCTACTAGAAATGGTGTATGCATTAAAGTGTCCGCAAGGAAGCACTGTTCCAGTAAGCCCTAAGGCACATTAGTGTTAATATTTTCATAAAAGACAATACAGCTATTGCTTAGATAATCTTGTATCATTAAAACCCAATATTTTGGTAGAAAAAAAAAACAAAAAAAAAAAAACTTTGCTATAAACGTGAAGAACTTTGGCGTGAAAAAAAAAAAAAAAAAAAACGTACTATGCTATATTGTAAAGAACTTTGGCACATTCACCTCCCCATCAATCTAAAGAAGACATTCTTTAGGATACCGGCAGTTTTGGGACAAGACGATGACAAGGTCGGGATGTGCAAGCAAAGCATGTCTAATCAAAAACGTTCCTGCAAACTTTTTTACCCCGTCAGAGCAGCATCGAGTTCAACTACTTTTTCTGGATATGCACACCACTTACTTGAATCTCGTCATAGAAAATTAAAAAATTAACCATTATCTGTATGATTTGGGCAACTTCATACTTAGACACTTTACTCAAGCCCACAATTATCCCCCTTTAACAAAGAAAAGAAAGAACCCCCCTTCCCCCACACCCAATTAGCCCAAATTGGAATATAAAAATGTTGCTCTAAAAAAAGTTTGGTTAGCTGAAGAACTACTGAATTTCAGCTTTTAAACACTAAAAGAACTCCCTGGACTGATACCAGATACAGCACCAAAGGATACATACAAAATAGTTACTTTTAGCCACCCAGCATACATTACCAAGCACTCTCATAGAGAACACAAGGTTTTGGCTGTTACAATCCTTTATGTTGGACATTGCAATAAAAAAAAAGTTATCAAGTACAGTAACCTAACCACAAAAAATCTGGATATAGTATTGGCCATTACTTTGAGATCAATTTGATATACCAATCCAAACCAGTTAAGATAACCCTCAGGGGCCCTGCGAACTAAAACACTTCAAGGTCTCATGCAAGGGGAAATCAAAAGTAATACTGTTAAGGCAACCATCATGAATGATTTATAAACTGGAAACAAGAAAACGGAGTGTGTTAAACTTTTGGGATAGTTTACTTAACTCAGGTACTAGATGAAAACAGAAGCCTGAAGTTTTTGTTCTACAGGGAGGTAAGGGGAGGTAAAAAGAAAGAAGGTGCTACTTGCCCACAATATGGCAATAGGGTACCAAATAAAAGGGTCAGCCAATTAGGAACAGATGATATTTAACTTATATTTGAATGCTTGTTGACTTAATCACCGCCATGGCTTCCTTTATACACACAGGCACAAGATTTTATAACAAAGCTTACCAAAATTCTAATCACCCATTTGCACTGCTAGCGAGTTAGGTAGAATCCCGGTTTCTGCTTCTTGTAAAAACAAACCAAATTCAGAGGTGTAAGATAAAATACTCAGATGTGTACAATAAACAAATGTAGAAGGGTAAAAACTCATTTGTTTCTGGGAGCACCTGGGAACTCCCATGTTAATATTCCACCCAGCAGTACCTGCAAATACTCAACATTGACAGATGACTGCTTTAGGGAGTCAAACATTTGATTCTACTAGCAATAGAAAAAAAATAAGCCTGTATAGTTTTTAAGATAACCAGCCTGCCTAAGAACTGTCTAGTTTTATCATCTGTGCTAGAAAGATGTCTGGAATCTCAAAGCTCCAGTTTATAAAGTAATCATGAAATAAATGAACGGCTGGGCAGCAGTTAAGGCTTAGAGATAGCATAAAGAACAAATCCTACATTGCATGTTCTATGACAAATGCACAGAACCAATAAAAAAAAGTAAGCAGCAGATTGAAAGTAAGTCTTTTAGGCACTGATAAGGCAACTACTCAGAAAAGATGCCACCATTCCCCAAAGGAGTAAACAAGCCGGGTAAACATAATACCATTCAGTCCATCTACAGTATTTTAGGGCACACTAAACCCAAAATATTGAATATTTAACTAAAACAAGATTCAGACTCCCCAATTTTTTCAAAACTGGAATCAAAATTAGGCCATGGAAGTTATCAAGGACCCTGATCATATCCAGATAACCTCCACACATTATATTTTAATATACCAAGTTCAGTTCAGCGAGTCTTTGTTGCTTCAGGTTCGAACACAACGTCCATGTGCAGTCAGTTACCAGCAACCAGTACACACGGTGTTGACCCGAGCAGTTCAAAGTCCTAATCTGAAAGAAAGCTGAAGATTGGGAGGCGTTTGGACTCCAGAGAGTTACCAGCAGCCGCTCCGGATTCTTCGTCACACTCTGGCTGAGGCAGGGATTCGGGCTGAGGCAGGGAATCCCATCCATCATCACCTTTCGGGTCACCTTTCCTCCAGGGGGAGAGCTGTAGCTGCAGCCCTTCAGCCGCTGCACTCTGCACATTTGGTCGTGGAGGAGACACCGACCCAAATAAAGGCAGGTTCAGCGCAACTGGAGACGTTGAAGGTGAAGGACCAACACAGGCAAAAGGATTGGATGTTGGCGTTACTGGGCTGGATGGAGCAAATGGAGACAGAGAGGTAAGGGAAGAGCCTATGGAAGAGGAGAACAGGGAAAAGAGGGAGGAAGAGGAAGAAGATGAAGTGGAGGATGAAGGAATGCCTGAGCAGCTGATGCTTTGTCTCAAAAGGGGTGGCCTTTTTCCTCTACCAGTACTGTTGAACCTCTGCTCCTCAGCATTATGGATAAAGTGGCACCGGGATCCATATGGACAGAAACCAATTGTATGATAAGTTCTGCACAGCTCTGTCTTGTATTTGGGGTGACGGTTCAGCCCTCTTAGCTCTGCATGTCCATGTGCAAACTGACACTTAGAGCCATATTTGCAGTAGCCACTCTCATGGAAAGTGCGGCAGAGCTCTGTCTTGTAGCGGGAAGCAGCAGCCTTAGCTGCCGCTGCTGACTTCTTGCTCTCCTCAATCATGCTCACAGAGCGATCCACTTGGAAAGGGATGTGCCGCAAAGGGTTCGAAGAAGGTAGTTCGGCCTCTCGACTCCATGGACTTTGCAGAGGCCAAACAGTGCTGTTGGTTGAAGGTTCTTTACTTTTTGTGTTTTCATTAAGGTTAACTGGACAGGAAGAGTGTGTGCTGGGCTGGTCCTCCTCACTATTAAGACTGACCGCAGAAAACAGAGATGCAAAATCCTGCGGGGGAAAAAAAACAAATAATAAAAGTTAGAGGTGGCCAGCAAAAGTTAGAAGTTTTTTGAAGTTGAACTTCAAATGAATCATTTTACATAAGCAACTACCTTCAGTTGGGTCAGTTATGAAAACACTGCCAGGAAGCTGGCATCACTTTTTATTGAGAAACAAAATGATTGTATCTGCCTTTCCTCCAGCTTTCATGGTGCATGGGGTGAGCTCATTATCCACCAAAAAGGTCCAGGGGAATGCCGGGTATGTCAAATTTCATGAGAAGACACTTCGTTTATGCTAGGAGCATCTTTTCAAGGATATTTCAAGTGACATTTTCCAGAACTCGTTGGAAGGAGAATTATGCAGCTTGTCTAACGTTTATTAAAAAGGGGATTGGATGCAAGGTCAGCTTTAAAAAAAACATTTATAGGATAAAATATTGTATACTGCAACTCTATTGTAAAGTGAGCCTTTCTGTAACAATACAAAGTGGAACAATATTAGTAAAAGCTGCTGGGCAAAGTAAGGTGTTACCAACCACTAGAAGTCCCCCCCCCCTTCCCTCTTAAGATTAAGGCCATTCGGCCCACAAGTTTCAAAATCTCTACCTTTATAGCACCAATTATGTACACTTATACATTTTTCATATTTTGAAAACCACATACAGGTATTTACAGACTATTCAAGCCAGCAATCTAAAGACTTAGACGTCACTTAGCATTCAACATTAAACCAACATATGACACAAGCTGACCATTGGCTCTGAAACAATTTGTCATGGACTGCCAACACACACCATCCACCTGTCAGATTCAATTAGGGAATACAACTTAGGAATATAGTTACGCCTTGAATAATAGCCCACAATATGGGCTTTATCATTCCATCCTACCTTGTGCAGCTAGCCGAACTAAATAACTTCCAAAGATTCTCATTGTAAAGTAATACAACACCATTTTTAACTCCCATCTACATCTGGCATCTCTTCCTCGATTGTGATAGATTAGGCAACATGATTAACTTGTGCCAACTAGACTTAAACAGATGGACCAGATGTAAAAATAAATAAAATCTGGCTTCCTGGTTTAAACCCATTCACGCATTAACAAACCCGGTCTATTTTGGATAGACAAATACCTTTAGGCATTAAGCTTTAAAAAGATCCATGGTCATCAAAAACCTTTAAGGAAGTCCAATTGCAGACTTGTTGCAACCTGCATGGGTGTTATACTCCATCCATTGCTATTCTGGTCTAAACCGTGTTCACACCTTCCAGATCACCTGTATGTTTGCTGAAGATCACTGACTCACCAAGACAAAACAGATGGCAAATCCGCACCTTGGCAGCAACCTGGCAATGCGATCCAGCAAATTTCCACCTTATAGGTTCACTTTACAAAAGTTATTACAGGTAGTCTCCAGGTTACATACAAGATAGGGGCTGCAGGTTTGTTGTTAGGTTGAATTTGTATGCAAGTCGGAACAGGTACATTATTTTAACAAATGCAATTAGGATAGATGTTTGTCTCATAATATTAGGCAGCGTGGTGTCCTCACTGAGTTGACAAAAAAAAATTTAATAACCCTTGGAGCAAGCTGAGCTTTGATATGCAAAAAGAAACAACTGCAGAGTTTGTCTTGGTCAATAAAGTGTTACAAGAGGTTGCATAAAGAGCTCAGTCTCAGCTGTTTTTAGCAAAAGATTTCTTCTGCAAGTCATGGGAATCCCCCCTATCAAGCCTTGGTCCTGCTCACAAACAAGCTGGGAAGCCTGTTCCTATCTAGGAGTCCTCCTTAACTCGGGGACTACCTCTATAACACCCCTACAATTTAAAAGATGCCAAAAAAAAAAATTGTTAAATACCAAAGTTATTACCTATAGTGAGAATACTAGACTAGCCTTAAAAATGACAACTAGCTACAAGGGGTGCCTGAGGTTTTTTTTAAGAGTTAAAGACATTGTTCTACATAGACAAGGGGAGATGGGAATATGAAGCATTACATTTTGTTTTTTCTCTTTATCAACATGGGGCATACAAACAAGGAGCCAAGATTTGGGAGGCAGCTCCATAATACATGCACAGGCCACATACTTCCAAAATATGGTGAATCTACACAAAATCACAAGCTCCAATGAGGATATGGAGGCAGCACCTTAAAGCATACATACATGGGGCCACATGCTTCCACAATAATATGGCAGCAGCCACATAGGGCATGCATACACAGAACCACAAACTATCAATATGGCAGCACGCGGCCATGTGCATGTATATACATTAAAGCTACATATAGGGCCACAAGTACAATGATAGAGATTGCTCTCTAGCAAACACACAGAGCTTCAAGCCTCTGCAATGAAGGCAGCTTTTCAGGTCATTCATATTTAGGGCCACATATGAGAGGAGGTATCT
>NC_092871.1:17388263-17517464 GCF_032062135.1 Pyxicephalus adspersus
GGGTTACTATACCAGCAAGCAAGCACAGCCCTGTGGGTTACTATACCACAAGCACAGCCCTGTGGGTTACTATACCACAAGCACAGCCCTGTGGGTTACTATACCACAAGCACAGCCCTGTGGGTCCCCATAGCATGCAGACCGCAATGCCATCACAGCAATGGCAGACCCCAGACCCAGCCTGCAAACTTCTCCCAAACTTTGTCCCAGCCTCATGGCTCCGTGCGATGTTTTACCTTGGGCAGGTCGTTATCCAGCTCAGGGAAGGGGCTCATCAGATTGGACGGCATGTTGAAGCTTGTGGTGCCGGCACGGAGGTTCTGCTATCCGCTCTCACGCTCCCACCTCGTGCTCCGCACAACTCAAATGTTTGTAAGCAGGGCAGGCGATGATCCCCGTGCAGCCACACCCCCTCCGACCACGCCCCCTCACACCGCTCCCTGATTACACTCAACGCAGCTAAAGCTTCAGCCAATCACGAGCTTTCCCTCCTCCTCGCCTCAAAGCATTCGCGGGGGATGCTGGGAGTTGTGCTATTCCTGTCACAGGGGAGCCATGAATGGGGCCTGTAGTCAGTGTGGAGGCTGTGTGCTCACCACAGGCTTTAATGTAACCTGGGCCTTCCCCACACTGAACTTTAAAGTGTATCTAAACCCCAAAAGCAACATTTGGTTTTGTTATATTTTACTGCTAACGGACTTATGGTGACAACCTGTTGCTTTGCTCTGGAGAGAAATAAAACTCCGGCCTACTTGTTAAGGATTCTCCTCATTGCAGAGATTTCTCACCATTTCCTATCCTGACAGGAAGTGAGGGAACATTGGGCCTGATAATATAATAAAGCTCTCCAAGACTGGAGAAGATAGACTATCATGAGTGAACCTGGGTGATCCAGCAAACCTGGAATGGATTTATTAAAAATAATTGGCTATTGGTAAAAGTGTATTCCAACCCCTTTTCGTCAGATCTGCCAGGAACATATTTCCTGTCTCAGGATGACAACTTGCACTTGTAATGTCTGAGGATATCAGGATGAGAATCAAAAGACTAAAAAGAAATCTTCCTCCCACAGCAGCTTCTTGACCTCTGATTATGTCAGTATTGTTTAACGCAAAACATTGTTTTGCATAGAAATTTGTTGTTTAACCTCCCAACCGCTAACCCCGTATTTTTTTGTGCAAAAAATATTTGCAACTGTCGATAACCCCGTACTTTTTCGTCTATATTAAAATCCCACTTACCTGGTCCCGCTGTGCTCATCCAGCGTTATAATTAATAAACATGATTTTTATAGCACCAACAAATTACGCAACACTGTGCAATAATTAGTGGTTGCAAATGACAAACAGTTACAGACAGTGACACAGGTGGTGGGCGGAGCCATTAGGGCGGGTCTGGCCTAGTGTGCTCCCGCCCACCCCATAAATGGGCTAGTGGCCATACAACTTTGCCCACCCCTGGCCTAGGCAATCGAGAATTAAGGGGGTGCTAATGCACAAAATAAAAGAGTGTTTGCACAAACAAATTAAATTTTTAGTTGAAATAAAAGGGTTGTCTACCCTTTTATGTAAAGTGAAAATTCTGAGTTTAGGTACGCTTTATTGAACCTTTTGTTTTGTCCTCAATACACAAATAGAAGTCCAGCCCACTTGTTAAAGATTCTCCCCATTGGAGAGATTTCTCATCATTTGCTATCCTGGCAAACATCCAACCTGGTTAACTAAATCACTGCAAAACTGGACAAAATATACTATCATGAGGGAACCTGGGTAATCCAGCAAACCTAGTATGGGTTTCCTCAAAATCATTGGCTAATACCTAGCAAATGTTTTCAATCATGGATCAGATCTATTCTAGGTTTGCTGGATCACCCAGGTTCTCTATTGATATCTATCTATATCTATGGTATCTGTCTGTCTTTTGTAACCCATATTTCATGTACAGCGCTGCGTGATATGTTGGCGCTATATAAATCCTGTTTAATATTAATAAATAATAATAATGTTAGTCTACCTTATCCTGTCTTGGAGAGATTTAATAATGCAGGCCTCAATCTTCTCAATGGGAAACCTAACAGGTTATATCCCTTTCCCACTCTGTCCAGAGATAATAAAGTTTTAGATTTTACAGGGTCAGTTCAGCCATAACCTAATTTTGTGTATTTAGTAGATGCTGGAAAGTTTTTTTTATTTTTGGTGGAATTGTTATTTGCTGGGTCTGCACTCCTATATTGTCCATTGAGGACGTCCCATATCCCTTGTCGGAGTTTCTATTTCTTTTATGGACAATGTCACAGGAGGAGCTTGGCTACACACAGGTCGGCAGAATAACAAAATTCCCCAGGTGGACAGGAAGAGAATGCGGGATTAGGCGTAGGAGATCCCAGGGCTAGCACTCTGCATACAAGCAAATGGTCACTGCCAATTAGATAAAACAATTAAATCTGAAGGGAGTTCAGCAGCTAACTGATCATATGAAACTGACTTTCCAATTGGTTTTTATTATTATTATTAATATTATTAATAAACAGGATTTTTATTGCCCCAACATATTATGCAGCGCTGTACATTAAAAAGGGGTTGCAAATGACAGACTAATACAGACAGTTATACAGGAGGAGAGGACCCTACCCCGAAGAGCTTACAATCTAGTAAGTGGGGGAATTTACACACAATAGGAGGGGGATTCATCGGACATTGTGGTCAATATCAATCGAAAGTACACTGGTTGTATTGTGAGTGCAACTGATTTAGTAGATCCACTTGGAATTTTGAATTTCAGACACATGTGTACAGTGTTTTAAGACTTTGATTACTTATTATAAGTCAGGAGCATTACATTTTTTATTATAAAATAGTATTTATATAGCGCTAACATATTACGCAGCGCTGTACAACAAATAGGGGTTGCAAATGACAGACTAATACAGACAGTGACACAAGAGGAGGAGAGGACCCTGCCCTGAAGAGCTTATTGTCTACTTGCAAAAAATTACTGAGGGGAAGATTATCCATTATTATTTTACCAATTGATTTGCTGATTGGTATTTGTGTGCATAAACAATCAATCAAATTCTAGAAGCAATCTGAGAAAATCAGGAGGGCTGAATATTGTACACATGTGTGCAGTGTATTCGGAGTTCCGACCAATCAGAACATTTCTTGCATAGGTCAATTGAGCACAAAATTGGGGGCAGATTCGCTCATGTGTACTAGGACTTACCATTGGAATATCCAAACTAGAGACCAAATCTGCTCCCAATGCTCCCTATGTATTTCACTTTCCAAAGTGAATCTGCGTAGTAGTCACTCTCTGTAAAATGCTTTTACGTGTCATCAGACTTTCTTTTTAAGCGCACTTGGATGCCGCTCTTTCTTGGACATCTGTAGAGCCAAGCAGGGACCCCATTGTGTGTCAGTTCTTTAAGGCCAATCTGTATTTCAGATTCTTCAGAATTCCAAAAGCTTCACAAGCAAATCCCTGAAACCCCCCACCCCCACTATAGTCCTTATCCTGTTCGGGTGGACGGCCCCCTCCTCCACAGGTATCTCCTCCTCCTCTGCCAGGACAAAGGAGACCCCCTTTGTATAGGTAGCACTGATGTGTGCACAGACCAGTGTGCTCAGTGATCCTAAGAAGATCTGTTCATAATAAGATGAATGGCGGACGGCCCCCTCCTCGCTCTGCATGAGCAATTTATCTTCCTCTTTCATTTTAGTTGCTGCTAATTTGCCCTGCATTCATTATTTACTCCCTGCCACAAAAACAACTTTCCTTCTGAGGCACATTGTGTACCACTTGCTGCATTCCCCCTGCACTCCTGGGAAGTCACATGAGCACAGTTCCAGAAAGGAAGGTTCAGAAACGGGGACTTTATTATACTTAGGACAAATATTGAAAATCAGAGACATTTACTGGAGAAAGGTCTGGACATTCAGATGCCTTTGCTTCCCTCTCCCAGCGTGACTCAGCAGCTCAGCTTACCCTGATCCCCTCTCCTAGCAATGACTTTGTAGCTCCCACTGCTCCCATTTCTAGCAAAGACTTAGTAGCCTATTCTGCTTCCCTGTCCCAACACAGATTCAGCAGCTCAGCTCACTCTTCGTCCCTCACCTAGCAGTGACTTAGTAGCTCCCTGTGCTCCCCTCTCCTGGTAGTGACTCAGCAGCTCAGCTCACCCATCTCCCCTCTTCTAACCATGGCTTAGCTGCCCAGTCTACATCCTCTCCCATCAATGACTGAGCCTATATACTTATAGCTCCCATTTTCCACTGGTTTGGAGCCACAATGTAGTAATAATGTGTTACCATGCCCTACCATTTGAGAGAAAACAACTGATATTTTGCGTGGCTGTCAGTCCTGGTCGTCACTCATAGCTCCGGTCCCTACCAATAAACAGGAATAGTTCCCAATCATATTATCCCTGTGTCGCAAAGTAAACAATAATAATCAAGTGCAGGATGGAGGCTTCAATGACAAAATAAGCTTGATATATTTTTGCAGATAATCACTGACACCCTTAGGCTGAGGTCACATTCACAAATAATGTAATTGTAGAATACAAGTACAGTGTTAAATAAAATAATAACGAAAAACAGTTGAAATTTACATATATACATTTTTATTTTTGTATTTTTCAGCCTATAATATAAAAAATAGCAGGGTGTCTAATTAAAAGCCTTTCATGTCCTCAATTCGAAACAAGATGGGAGTGTGTAAGGGCCAGTTTCCACGCTTTAGCACCCAGACCCAACCCTTCTGCTGGAATCAGCTTAGAACATTCATATTACCTAGCTTAAAATATGGTGACCCCCCCTATGAAATATATGTATTTTGCTGTGTACAGTGGCCACTTCCTATAGGCTCAGAACTCTGCTGGGTGACTTTGTCACCAGGCACCCCAGGCTTTCTGAAGGCTTATGCAGAAATCTCAGCTGGGTGTCCAGGCTTCCTTTGACTAACTCTCTTAATGATCAATGGATACAAAGTTACGCTCTGCTGAGGATTTGAAGAGCATCTGTCTATGGGGCTGGGTGTCCTGCAGGGAGATTAGAGAGATCTATAGCAAAATACCCAGCTAATAAACCTGCAGCAAGATTAGGGGAATCCAGTTGGGGATGAAGATCACTGGTAAACTAATAGAACACCGAGGTTTTTTTTTCTCGAGCAAAGACCTAAGTGCCAAAGGAAGAAATTCTTTTTACTGGTAGCATCCAAGTGTACAACCAGAACTACCACCATACCTGCACAGTAGTATATCACAAGGCATAGACTGTATATCCAGTAGAGACTGCACTATTCCAATGTACTGTTTATGTTAGAAATACCACTTGGTGGAAGTACAGGCACTGCAAAAAGAGTTCCAAACAATGTAAAAAAAGAGTTAGGCTGCATACACACGTGCAATAATCTTTCACGGTCCTTTCCAACGACTAAAGACTGTACGATGCATGAAAAAGTCTGTACATACAGCACTGTTCTGCTCTATGGAGAGGGGAGATTGATGGAGCGGCACCCTGCTGTGCACTCTCCCTTCACTTTCATTACGATCGCTTGTTGTCCATCGTCCATGGATCTGCCAGGATAGTTGTTTGGACGATGGACAACGGGCGCTGTACACACGCCAGATTGTTGTCCGATATCAGCCCTGAGCCGATTATCTGATGAGAACCATTGCACGTGTGTACATAGCCTTACAGCCAACACAACAATTTACCTAACTTTAGCCTGCACTACAATCAGCTTTGTCATACTGTACCATGAGCTTCTGATGGAGGCTACAAATGGATAATACACATTACACATACAATACACATTAGGAGCAGTAGTGGTCGGGTGAGTAGTGCCCAAAATTTCAAACACTGGTTTATAATGAACAAGAATAGTGGTTGGGGCAAGGTGCCAACCACCTGGAGCCACCCAAGAACAGCTAAGCAGTTCCTACCACTTGTCTAAGCTTCAAATGTCATTTAATTAAGGTTTACATCTGCTTAAAGTAGCTGAATGAAAACTGAATAGAAACTGTTTCTGTAAGTTTCACTGTAAGTTTCACTGTAATCTACTGAACTCTTAAGCTATGTACAAACATAAAATTTATGTTGCTGGAAACAACGATCATGATTGTTTCTACATTAGAACGAATGGGCACACTTAGTTCTATGAAGAGGGGAGTAGGGAGAACGAGCAGGAGTCACCACATTTTGTCATCCTGCAAAAGAAATGGCAATGCTATGTACAAAAGTAGATGTAATATGTTGGCGCTATATAAATCCTGTTTAATAATAATAATAATAATCAGTCACTCCTGGTCTTTTGTTTAGTGATCCCCGTGGAACACGAGCGCAAAGCTGCAACACATATTTTTCTATGAGACAATCACATTTTTTCTCTCAGGTGAATTTTATCTACTGTGCGTAGGTAGCTTCAGTGATGCATATAAAGTGGAGCCATGCCCTCTTGGCACTGCCCTAACATCCAGTAAGCAGTGTTTAGCAATGTTTCTGTAGCCATCTGAATCATTGATCTGTAACAAAGGCCGTTGAAGCTGTTTGGTCGCTGGGGGTTTTTACACTTTCTACCTTTTTATTAAATGATTACATTTCAGTATCTATATTTAGACACAGAAACTGACTTGTTCCGTGAAGAAGTTCCCTTACCAAATCAAGAAGTCCCCTTAGCAAAGTCTGCAGTCACTAACATTGTTCTGTAAGGTGTACTAAATTATTAGATGTAGACAGGGCCCTTTTTTTTTCAACAATTGCCACAGGGTGAAGCCAAAACATTCCTGGAGTCCTTTCTCAAGCAGTAGGATCACTGGCATAAGCACAATGAGGGTATTGGGGTGGCTCTGCTACAATTGCAGACCAATTAAAAGTTAGCAGAGGAATGATGTTCTGCAAAGAAAGTACACTAAGAGTACACTGGAGAGGATAGACTTTCATCAGTGAAGCTGGGTGATCAAGCAAACCTGGAATTGATTTCTCAAAATTCATTTGCTATTTGTTAGCAAATGTTTTAAATCCTGGACCAGATCCATTCTAGGTTTGCTGGATCACCCAGGTTCACTGATGAAAGTGTATCCTCTCCAGCCTTGGGGAGTTTTCATAAGTCAGGACCTAAGAAGGGATTCTTTGTAGTAACATGGACCAGCAGCAGCCAGAGAAGTGGTTCTCTGCAGGGAGGTTGAAGAGCATCTGAGCAAATTAGTAGCAGGTAGCTGAGGAGTAATGCTGTGCAGGGAAAAGGCTGAAAATGTGGCTCCACATAGAAAATGAGCAGCATCTGTCTGAATTGGAATGCCCTTTAGAAGGGACCCCATTACAAATCCTGAAGCCCTACCTCACCTCCCTAATCTACATGTTAAAAGCTTTCCTCATTCTACAGAATGCTTATCATACAGAAGATCCCAAACTTTACATTCATATTAGACAAATAGTTCTGCTACCTACAGAGATCATTGTATGGCCAAACAACACTGGGCCCCTCCATGCTTCTTGGCCCCATAGCCACTGCATGGTATGCTATACCTATAGTTACATCCTTGTGTGGGGGTTTTATTTAGGATCTGTTTGGGGGGGAAGGGGATTAAGCTTAAAAGCATTATTGTAGGGGTTATATTAAAGAGTAATGAATTATTATATTAAGTAGTTAGTAATGAATATATTGAAAAAATTGTCAAATTATTCTGGTCTTGGATGTCCTGGCCTGGACCAGGAAAAAGTACTCAACCAGTGAATTTTGGAAAGTCCTCCTTTTCATGATTATTGACTTACTAGACAGAATGTGTGTGATGGCTCTGTAGCCTGTATCCTAAAATCCTTGGCAGCTAAAGTACCACTCATATTTTGACCTTCACTGATTCCTTTCAAATGTTAAAGCCCAGACTCATTAAAATCTCTCAACCCAAATACATACAGTGTAGGGCATGACGGCTCTCTATATACACAGGGTACTGGTACTGGTATGACCCAATGGGTGACCAAGGTGCCCAGCTTCAGCTATTCTGCTCCCACAGCAAACCTGAGGCATATCGGCCAAAGCTGTTCACCTTCCTATCATTTCACACTGGAGGGTACATTTATAAGCAGTTTAATGGAGCCACACCAGTACAATGAAAAAATAAAATGGCTTCTTTGTGCCTAGTGCAATTCTTATTAGTGGTAGGATGTCGGTGGGGGCAGGAAGGGGAGCTGGGGGCAAAGCTGCTATCTTGCCTAGGGCCCCTTTCTGCCTTATTCCATCCATTAGTCCAAGGAGCCCAGAGTGGGGATTCCGGGATTCAGATAAAGGAAGGTTAAGGCACAAGGGGGGGTTTAGTATGACTATAATCCTGATTCTTTGACTTCAGTGTATTCTAAACCAGCAATCAACAACCAGTCCGTGAAAAATTTTGGTGGTCCACAGAAAAATTTGGACATTATTTGCAATTTTTATGTTTTATTAATGACGTCAGGCACAGCGTGACGTCATTGTAGTGTTGTATGAGGCAACCGTTGCCAAGCGGTACACTTCAGTATTGTTTCCACCATTACAACAGTCACCTCGCTCCGCCAATACAGATTCTCTTCCGATTGTTTTATTTTATTTGTTTTTTTCTCAGATGATCTTTTAGGTAAGTATGACCTTAAGTGTGTATTTTTTTACCTGTTATAATTAATATTTGGTCTTAGTATCAAATTAAATAAACCCATAATGAGTGAGAAAAAGCAAACAAATATTTTGCATTTCCTTAGTAATACCAAAGATAATGCAACTAATGATGAGTAACAATAGTAATACTTCACTTAACTGTGAGCTGATCAATGAATCTGAGCCTCCTCAGTCCTTGTCAGCACCATTAGGAAGATCATTATTTTACAAATGTTTTTATATTTAAAAAAAAATTCATATTAAAGGTCGGCAGGATTTAAAATGATGAATTTAGTGGTCCGTGAGGTCCGAAAGGTTGGTGACCACTGTTCCAAACTACTAAGCTAGAAGGTGGATGTAGCAAATTAAGTCAGAACATTTCAATCTGCAAGAAAACTATTGTATCAGCATGACAACCAGGCGACTAGCATTTTCAGAAGGAGAAGAAAACAACAATAGCAGCTTGCATGCCTCTCTCAGCACATTTTCTTTAAAAAAAACCTTTACTCATGTTTTTGGCGCCAAGATCTTCGCGCCAGGAAAAAAAAGCAGCTGGCTGTAGACAAATGCTCAGCAGAGAGCATCTGCCAAAGAAATAATGGTCTGCAGAGGATGAATGCTGTTGAGTGACGCTCTGCAGTTAAATGAATCCCAGCTGCCTGCAGAGTAATATTCTGAAAGGCAACAGGTTGGCGGTGGAGCAATGCTATGTACAAAAGTAGATGACCAACTGTTTGTGGAGGAATGTGCTGCACAATGGTGGAAGAACAACTGTCTGTGGCGCAATGCTCTGCAGGGACACGGAGGCACTGCAGGCTGAGTAATGCTCTGCAGAGAAGCAGCTGGCTGTCACTAGGTACAAAGGAATGCTCTGCAGAGGATTTGAAGAGCAGCTGGTTGTCACTGGATGTGTAGCAATGCTCTATGGGTAGTTAAAAGAGCAGCTGGCTGTCATTAGGAGCTGGAATGTACTCAGTGGGCTGAGGAGGTCACAGGTGTCCCAACCTTTCCATTCCGTCACTGTACAGCCAGATGTCAGCAACTTCTTTTTTTTTTAGTAATACCTCTCCTCTCCTTTACAGCTGTTTGCTCCAAGGAGTGCAAAATATTCTTTTTGCTGCCTGTATGAAGCTAGATTGGCTTTTAATATATATGCAGCGTGCATCTCTTCATCTCTTTTCTTGTATCTTTATAGAGACTTTTATTAGGAGGGATGTACAATCGGACATTGACAACACCACAACATGCCAATTTTCACTTCCAATTTGGTTGGGAAATCAAACTTGAAGTGGATGTAAAAAGAAATCAGCAGCTGAAACATTTTGGTTTCAGATGATGATAAATAAGACGTATTGGTAAATATTGATCTATAATACCTGGGTCACACAAACACCTAGGCCACACAAGATCAAATTCATTTGGCATTTAGATCATTTTCGAACGGAGGAAAGAATTTGGAACCTTAGAATATCATACACATGTGTGCATTGTTTAGCTCACCAATTGCATTGGTGGGTCTAGCGCAAAATTGACAATCGATCTGCTTATGTTTATGAGACCTTAAAGTGTACCTAAACTCAGAAATTTCACTTTATTTAAAAGGATAGACAACCCGTTTATGTTAAGTAAAAATTCTGTTTTTTTTGTTTTTTTTTTTTAAGTGCAACACTTTTTTTTTTTTTGAATGAATGAATGGGAGTGCAAGGCCTCCCAGAATACCTACGTTAGGCTCTTGGGTGCTCCTTCTGTGCATGCCCGAGCATCTCGGGCATGCGCAAAAGGAGCCTTTTCATGGTAAAAACAAATTTGCAGATCTCACGCATGCGCAGTGAGATTGGCAAGTTTTTTATTCCACCCTACGTCACCCAGTTTCGCGCCTGGGTCAGGTAACATAGGAAGAAGAACCAGGAAGAAGAGGAGATGGAGAGGTGAGGAGAGGTGCCAGCTCGCAGACGGATGCCGGGACGACGCAGGACCCCATTGAAGAGACCCTTGGATATATCAGACTGCCCTGCGGGATTGAAGGTAAGTGGATTTTTTTTTTTGTTTTAGGTATTTTTGGGTTTAGTTCCTCTTTAAACAGTACACTGCAAAGAAAATAGAGATGGACATATCACATTTTTTAAAAACCTATAGTATATCAGATAATTACATTTAGGGATGGAAATCCTTAGATTAAATGCAGACAGACAGTTGCCAACTACATAAATAACTGCTTGCAGATGCCTGTCAAAACCATTAGTAAATTCTCCTGGATTCCTAGCGGTTACAAGTAAACATCTGGGAGAGTTCACTAGCGGTTGTCACAGATATTTGCAAGCAGTTGCTGTATGCATTTGTGTTGTTTTTTTTGTTGTATTTAGCTTGCACTAGTTACAAAATTTTGGAATTTCTGTTTCCCTGCTTTTGTGATTCAAACCACTGGGAAGCAGATTTGAAAGTGTCTATGGAAGTGTTGTGAGTGGCTGACCGCCATGCAACCACCATGGATGTTGCTGAAAAATCACACTACGATGCCATTGTAAGCAAACAAAGGATTTTAACCACTTCAAATAATTTTAATGTTACCCACGGCTTAGAGATGGATAAGGAATGGTTGACAGCGGTGAACCTTCCATCTGAACCCTCAGACAAATTTATTAAAGTTTAATATGTTTCCTCAACAACTTCAAGTTTTCCAAGTCTTGTACTAATAATGGCCAAAATGCCCAAAGAAGCTGAGTGCAAATCAAAACATGGCTGTAAATTTTGCCATTGCTCTAAGGGTTTTGATGTACAATTGGCCACAAAAGCCTAGCTGTCTTGAAATGATTAATGAACACCTTGTTTTCGGATGTGTGTTGAACGTTATTTTATATTTTAGGAAGATATTATTGTATTTCACAGTCCTTTATATAAAGTTTGTTAGGGTCTGTCCCACATTAACTAACCGGCTATGTTCATGATATACAAGATCAATGTTCTTTTTTCTTTCTTCACTGGCATTTTAGTTGATAAAGGTTTACATTAGAGACGATGGGGGCAAAGAGTGACCTTTGAAGATAACCTTTGAAGGGTCATGGAGGCATTGAACTTAGAACGATCCAATTTCTCATGCTCCCAGCCTCCTTTACCTATGACAATGGATGTGGTGACTATTTGCTCAAAGGCCTAGGACTTGACAATAAATTAAAAATAAACACACAACATTACACAACAAAAGTTAATTGTGCTTATTATAGCAATGTCCTCCCTGGACACAAATACCCCCTTCTACAAACTTTTATGAGAATCCCCCTCGCCCTTTGTCTTTTTATGACATGCTAAAAAGCTGGTTTTGAAAGAAACCAAGCAATATCTTTGAAACTAATCAAGAATAGACAAAAAGACAAAAAGTAATTCTCTTTTTTAGGGTGAAAATGATCTTCCCAGCCACAGAATAATTCACTGTCAGGAAGGCTTATTTAGTTTAAGGTTTATTTAATTTATATTATGTTACAATGAATTTAAGTGATATGAGTGATGTTATTTTAAAAACAATTCTAGGCAATAACAGCAATCGGTGGTCTCCTATTTCCAGCCATTGTGCTAGAACGAGCAGGTTCATTCAGTATATTTCTATTTCTGTGTAATCTTCTGCAGCCAAAACCCAAAAATCGTTTTATAGGGTGACTGGGAATGAAATTTTTAAAGCCTGTAATGACCCTTCCTACTTCTTTCTGCTAAATTGAAAGGAGTTTTTTTAAACCTCATGCTTTCATTAGTATCAATAGAAAGGAGCCTGCATTGGGTGTTTTGGGATTTTTTTCTTATGTATCACAAACTGGAATTCTCAGAATCCCAGATTACCAACGAAGGGTAATATGGTGAACGTCTGCTCATCAGCAATGCCTGAATAAAAGCAGAACTAAAGTTCCACTTTTAAAAATCCACAATCGAACAGGGATCACGGATAAACAATGTCCCTTCTGCAATAAACCCCTCTACCTGCCTGAATGCTTTGGGTATCTGTCAAAAAACTGAGCTTCACATGGCCGGAGATCATCTCTAGGAAAAGAAGAAAGAATAATGGAATGGGGACAGGTGAGTATAGCAGATTTAGTTCTGCTTTAAAAACAGGAATCCTGACGTTATGTGATTTTAAAAGCTTTAAACAAAATCAGTGTTGAATGGCAAAAGTATCCAATGAAATAAGTTAAAGTATAAAAAATCCCAACTTTATTCATTTTTGTTTGGTTTTAGGTTGTGTTGAGAAGGGTTAAAACTCTTCTGCCATGTTGGTTCCTAAGGTGCCCTGCAAAGATAATGTCAAGAGCTCAGTGAGCAAGAAAGTAAATTATGATTCTAGTATTACAGCAAAGAACCAGCAGATATTTCCACTTCAGTGTGAGAAAAAGACTGAACAGGAATGGTGTTCATGGCAGGAAACCACAGAGGAGACCACCACCTCCCAACACAAACAATTCTGCTGGTTTCAAGTTTGCAAACGACCACCAGAATGTTCCATTGTGTTTCTGGGACAACGTTATGTGGGTGGATGAGAAAGAACTTGTAATTTCTGGCAGAAACATGTAAAGTGAATTCACATTCCAACCATGGAGAATGGTGAACAAAGTATCATGATTTGGCTGAGAAAAGAGCTGCCTGAAGATCTAAATGGCTTGCCAAACTTGATAGAACAAATGTTTTAAAGTCTTATCAAGACCTTTTACAAGACAATGTCAGGGAAGTAGTCCATCATCGGGAGTTTGCTATAAGCCGAGGAGAGCAACACAATGACCTGTAGGTCTGGAATCAATCAACAATGAAATAGCTTAAACCAGGGATCTTCAGCTCCAGTCCTCTAGGGCCATATTTTGGTCATTTAAAAAGCAATTTTACTTTTTTAACTGTATTTGTTTAATGTCTTTACTAAATGCATTACCTAATATCATTGTTTATGTGTTGCTTGTTATCAGGAATTGATATCTGTAATAACTTGTGCCTCCAAACCTAAAGGACAACCTTTGGTACAAGTACTTGCATGCTCCTCCAAAATGGATCCCACCTGAAAAAATAACCAACTATATCCTGATTCAGTGAAATTTACAGTGCAGACCCATCTATTAGCAAAAACAAACTTCCTGCCATGTCTTCTTCTTAGTGCAGAGGTGGCCAACCTTTTCGGACCTTCGGACCACCAAGCTTACAGACTCCGGACTGCCCATGCGCGGGGACCCATGTGTCTCTCAAAGGGCCTGCGATGGGAGAGTGGGTGGGTAGTGTCTCACCGCTCTGAGCCTGCAATCTGTACAGAAGACATGATGGGCGGCTCTGGCCGGTGCGCCCCCCCCCCCCAGCAGGGTCCTTCTCCTGACTCGTGAACCACCAAAATTTCTCAGTCCGCGGACCACCAGTGGGCGACCACTGTCCTAGTGTGCATGTGTTTCATGGCTCCGTTTTCTCTTTTGGTGCCCCATGCTCATAGTGGCCTCCAGGAACAATCACCAACTGAAGAGAATTATTGTTTAGAATGCAGCTTCTCTTTAAAATACAATTATTCCCAGTAAAAACCTTGTGGTTAGATTGGATTTGCAAGAACTTCAAATAAGAGAATTGTTTGCTGGAGGCCATGAGATGTGAAAGCCCCTCCATGTTACTACACAAAGGAGATCCTGTAAAGATGGAATTAAATCTTCCACTTATATATTGCCACAATACACACCTTCTTTCCGGTTCTGTCCCTCCATAGAAAGTCTGTTCCGTTCTGCAGATGCCAGCATTCTTCTACTTGTGTCATTCAACTATTTTCTGTTAGACCTGGCTGTCATGGACATACCGGTACTTACAGAAGGTGCACCATGATGCCAGCCTGGGTTTACAATACTCCTGAACCACCACCTACCCAAAGAAGATTTATTTACATTATATTTCATGTTTTTTACTTTTTGATGAGGCTGCAGGAGGTAGTAAAAGGGGGAAGTAGAGCATTCATAGGTAATTTCCGTTTTAGAAGAATATCCCCTTTAAAAGAACAGGAATTGTAGGGGATGTCTAAAATTGTCCTTTCTTACTTTTTACCAGCATGGGCATTTTTGGAATTTTTCTACTTTTTCGTCACAAACTCGTGAGAAAAGCTGAATCTATTCCACAATCCCAAGAACTCTTGGAGCTGAATTGGAATGGAATAAACTGTATCATATGTGTGGAATGCAGCATTCTCCCCGGACCTACTACCTCTCTGAACTGTGATGAATTAGGACTTTTTATTATTAGGAAACTACAGTCTTTTTTACATTTTTTTAAAATAAACATATAACTGGAAACTTCTGAAAGCTGAACTTCTGGCAAGCAGATAAATACACAGATGTGATATATATAAATTTGTTTTACCTTCTAAAGTGTTTGTATTTCTGTCTATGCATTCCATAGATTTTCCATACAGCTCAGCCAAGTGGATGACAACACTCATTATAGATCATAGAAAGGGATACAGTCATATCCCCTGTGCAGTCCAGCCTGCTGAATGGGCAGTGGAAGAGTAGCAGGAGACAGATAAGATCATCTCTCTGCTTACTCTGCTTTATCCCTAATCATCATCTTTCTTGACAGCACATTTGCATGCACCTGTCTAAGATTTGCAAAATAGAGGATTTTAAGTGGCTGATACCAAATCAAATTCAGGGTCTTATATTAGCTGCAATATTATTATTAAACAGGATTTATATAGTGCCAACATATTACACTGTATATTAAATAGGACTACAAAATAAAAATCTAACAGTTTATTAAAGAACACAGAACACAATAAATGTCTTATATATCTGCTTGGAGTTTTATTTGGAGAACTATAGTCAAACTTTTTTTCTAGTTTTAAATGATGTTCCTCTTTATAATAGTCTATAGTTAGGAGGAATTACTCTGTGAATCATATGTTAACCTTCTCCTGCTCTATAGCAAAATCTATGTGAATGTGCACAGTTAACAGTTTATTAAAAAAAAAAGTTTAAATTGTAAAACAGTCTGAGATGACTTTCTCGTGTATCGGACTATTCTGTAGGGAGCCATACTGCAGGTATACTAATGGGAGTTGTTACAAATGTAAATCTATATAAACATTACTTTTCTTGGTGGAATAATGTGAAAAACCACTTGTGGATAGGCAGGAGCATTGGACTGTGCCCAGTCTTCTATCATGCTCTCTCTCTCTCTTTAATATTTGTCTCTTTATCATCTTATTCTTTCTCTCCCTCTGTCTCTCCTGCATTTTGTTCTCTCTCTTGTCCTGATTTGTTAAATCTCTTCAAGGCTGGAAGGATTTCATCAGTGAACCTGGGTGATCCAGAATTTGGAATGTATTTCATCGAAATCATTTGCTAGCAAATGTTTTCAATCCTGGACCAGATCCATTCCAGGTTTGTCCGATCACCTAGGTTCACTGATGAAAGTGTATCCTCTTCATTGCTTTCTACGATGTTCCAAGTCTGGTAGATTCCATCTCCTCTTCTGGCTGGAGGATGTCCAGCATGACATAACCCTTTCCTTACCTGATTGTCTGTCTCTGGTCAGCCCCTTTTATTAAAATAATTTCATTTCCTTGAATCCTGTTAGCTCAGAATAAAATGTAGGGGTGATCCAGCATGGCTTACATGCAAACACAGCCTGTAAAGGAACCCCCCTCCCCGTGTCTGCAGATTTACAGTTTGGCATATACATATTAATATGATATTTTCATTAAGCTTCTGCTTTTACCACATTGCAACAAAAACATATAAATGAATCCTTTATTGTCTTACTACACTGGATTTGTAGGTTGTTTTTCTGTCTGTGGTTCTCAGAAGGGAAATGTCAAGCCAACACATCTGGTGACATCATTTTGCCACTTTTGGATTGACTACTCTTTGCCCATCATCTTGTTGGCAGCACTTTGGTTTAAATGTATTTCAATGAAGGATACTGACAACTAGTAGTTAAATCCCTCAATAGCAAACAGATTTAATCACCAGAGTAGCCTCAGGCTAACTACAGCTTTCAGAAGAGGAATTGTTTCAGGAACAGTAGGGATCTTCTCTCTATAAATGATTAAATTGATTTGACTGATTGTCCAAAGATGGAAGATTAGACACTGCTTGAAGGGAATTTAAATTCACAGTCCTTGAATTAAGAAATATTCAGGAGCAACAAAAACACATTTATGCAAAATAAAAAAAATCTCCTCCTCTTGTTTCACTGTCTGTATCTGTCTGTCATTTGCAACCTTTATTTAATGTATAGCACTGGGTAATAAGCTGGTGCTATATAAATCCTGCATAATAATAATATTAATATTTTGGGGAAGTGTTCTTTATGTAGTCAATCTGTGTACAGGATTCTGGTGATTGTCACTACTTCTGGTTGAACACTAGAGGGCATCAGAGTGGCTGCAATGCCAGCTTCATGCCATAACTCCATGTCCTTGCATTGGGTTTACACTTGTCTCAGCACTCTAAAGTATGAGTTGGAAAACCCTCTTTTATTGTCTGAAAAAAAAATATTTAATGTTCAGAAGAATAACCTGAACATTCAGTTCTTTAAGAATCAGAATAAGGAATAAACTTTGTATTGAGGGTAATTCATTATTCTCTTCCTAAGAAACCCCCTTTCCCCAGCCAATAAGAAAAGTGTCCTCTGTGTATCCTAATAACAAGCTTTTCTTTTACTTTTGGTGTTAAGGTAAACAATGGGGAGTGTTCACATAGGTTGGTGGTTGTCAACGGCGGGCCCATAGGAAAGCACCTAATGTGTACCTACCTGTTGTGTACCTTAAAAAAGGAAAACAATTTGTAATGCATATATGAGGGAATAGAGCAAACTTGGTGAATCAAATCTTGTCCAAAAACTCAAATCTGCAGTGATGTCTCTTTAGATAACCCATACTGCTTTGGGAAGCCTTTGTCATATATAAAAAAAATGTTATTTGTAAAAAAAAAAAAATAGTAAGCATTTAGTAAAAAATGTATATAAAACAAATTTATAACATGCTGAAATAAAATGATAGTATATAAAAAGAAATTGCTACAATAAATTAAGAGCGGTTGCTGTGGGTTACTGCCTTTGCATATTGCAAATAAACTTTTTTTTATTACAAGGCAAGCTTTCTCTGCATTGGCCAAGTGGTATATCCTGTGCTGCAGTTTTCCCTCTTTCCACAAGGTGGTGATGTAGCACTAAACTAAAATCCACACTCCTGGGAAGGAGTTCAAGTAACCCCAGGTCACCAGATATTAATCTTGTTCTGGATTTTCCAACACAATAAATCTTTCTACAGGCTGTTTAATAATTACAGTATTGTTCATGAAGGAGGGCCATTCATGCTGCTTATAATGTGTAAATCTGCAGGAAGTTTGGTTTTGCCTCTTTAACTCTTTTTTGTTCTGCAAAGCTGTAGCAGCTATATTACAATTACATTAGGCTTTGCTTTAGGCTTTGCATTAGGCTTTGAATATATATAAAGAATTAAATCTTCATGATACATTTTACATTTGCACTTGTCTCTGCAGCTTCTGTATAAAAATACATGTTTATTTACATATTGATGCAGTTGTTTAAGTGCTCTGGCTGAAAAGGAAGATACTCATGGACACCACTAGATGGCTCTCCTTCCTACATGTAACCAGTGGTTTGAATGACCATTAATCCCTCTATTCTTAAAGAGCTCCCTCATGTGGTGGTTTAGGGTCCCAGAAATGTTCTGTCAGACAGACAGATCAAGACTTGGGGCCTGATTTATAAAGCTCTCCAAGGCTTGAGAGGATACACTTTCATCAGTGAACCTGGGTGATCCAGCAAACCTGGAATGAATCTGGTCCAGGATTCAAAACATTTGCTAGCAAATAGCAAATGATTTTAAATAAATCCATTCCAGGTTTGACGGATTACCCATATATACGGATTATTATATTTACACAGTATTTATATAGTGTCAACATATTATGCAGTGCTGTACAAGTACAAAGTCCATAGTCATGTCACTAGCTGACCCTCAGAGGGGGCTCACAATCTAATGTCCCTACCATAGCCATATGTCAGTAATACAGTCTAGGGTCAATTTTGGGAGGAAGCAAATTAACATAACTGCATGTTTTTGGGCTGTGGGAGGAAACCGGAGTACCCAGAGGAAACCCATGCAAACATGGGGAGAACCTGCAAACTCCATGCAGATAGTGTTTTCGAACCTGGGACCCAGCGCTGCAAAGGCCAGAGTGCTAACCTCTGTGTATCCGCACATTTTTTCATGGCAACATTCCATAAACCTACGCAAATTTGCTATGCAGGTGCCATCAGGATTTGTACATTTCCTTTGCAGCGCTAGGTCCCAGGTTCAAATCTCGGCCAGGACACTATCTGCATGGAGTTTGCAGGTTCTCCCTGTGTTTGTATAGGTTTCTTCCGAGTACTCCGGTTTCCTCCCACATCACAAAACATGCAGTTAGGTTAATTAGCTTCCCCCAAAAATTGACCTTAGACCGTGATAATGTCATTTGGCTATGGTAGGGGCATTAGATTGTGAGTTCTTTTGAGGAACAGTTAGTGACATGACTATGGACTTTGTAAAGCGCTGCATAATATGTCTGCACTATATAAATACTGGGTTATAATAATATATACATATAATAATGAATTATGTTTTTGCCTCCATTTTTTTCACCCAAATCTAGAAATCTAAAGGTCATATAAAGAGCTTTTTATTTTGTTGTTGTTGTTTGTATGAAGACAGGGTTGATTATAGAATTGGCCCGCTACTGACAGTTGGCAGCACTCTGAGAAGATGTTTTAACTTTTTCCATGATGCACATTCCCATGTAGGCCCTTCATGTTGCTGCACGCCATGGGAAGCACCTGCAGCCTTCTGCGGTTGTCAGGACTAAAAAAGCTGCACAGTGTCACTCAGCTTCTGAATAATGAGTTTCTATCTCGCTGTCCTATAGTTCACGTTTAGTGAATCCTCTCTTGGCTGTCTGCTATCATAGCCCACCCTGGTCTTAGTATCCAGCACCTCTGTTGTTTTGGTCATTCTTTATGGATAAGTATAGATGGGAGATGAGGTCTCGGACAAAGCAGAATTTTAAAGCCGACCTAAGCCTAAAAAATAACAGAAAATTGCGAGCAGGCAGGATTTTTATTGCAGAATGGTCAGGCTAGGTCCATCTGCAATTTAACAAACCTATCTGCCTTTTTGCTCACACAGGTCATTGTACAATCCGGAGATACCTGGTGCTGGGAATGATTCATTTTCATATGTACTGGCATTGAAGTTATGTCATTCCATTCGATCAAGATGGCCATAGATCCCAAACCTGTAAAATAACTGATTTGGTGTCTGTGCAAGTAAAGATCCAGGGGAGGGGAGTTTGGTTCCATTTTGAAGCAAAAGCATGCACCATCGCTGACACAAGGTACGCATGTAACTACATACTCATCAATAGGATCTACCTTGGGTGCTTTACCGGGAATAGGGGCACAAAAAAACATGAATTGCAACCTATCTAGCTGAAGTAGTTTACAGCTGAGGGGCTGGGAGGGTACACTTTGGCCTTTTTGGGTTTGAAAAAAAAAATCTTCCATTCTATTGATTTTGTGAGTTCTCCATTAACTTTGACTCTACCAAGACAATTAGCTGTGATAGAATTCTATTAATTGCTTCTGATTTATTGAAATTATATCTGCATGTTTTAGGAGAGTTCATTAAAATTCCAGTCATTTAAGTGATCTTCTTGTCTCAACCCCCAATAATGCCACCATTGCTGCACAGCTTGGCCTGCACGTAAATGCAGAAAAAATCAAGATGGCTGTAGATCCCAAACCAGCTGATTGGGTACCGACTGTGAAGAAGAGAGGGGAGGTGAGTTAAGTTCTATTTAAAATAAATGCATGCAACATGGGGTACATATTAGAGCAGCCGTCGCCAACCTTTTGGACCTTATGGACCACTAACTTCATAATTTTAAATCCCGTGGACCAATAATATGAATTTTTAAAAAAAAGATAAATACATTTGTAAAATATTGATCTTCCTAATGGTGCTGACAAGGACTGTGGAGGCTCTGATTCATTGATCAGCTCACGGTTATGTGAAGTATTCCTATTGTACTATTATCATAAGTTGTATTATCTTTGGAATTACAAAGAAATGGAAAATATTTGGTCGTTCGTTTCCAGCGACATTCCTCGTTCATAGGTGTCGTTGTGCACTTTTTGTGTTAATGGACATCGGACGAACGGTCGTTAGTCGTTCGTTTCGAACAAAAATTATTGCATGTGTGTATGTAGCCTGAAAAAGAGCATCTGGGAAATAAACAAATAAAATAAAACAATCGGATGAGATTCAGAATTGGGGCGGGGTTGCTGTAGTAATAGTGGAAACAATACTGAAGCGTACGGCTCGGCAACGGTTGCCTCATACAACCTAAGACTACACTGACGTCAATGCTGCGTCTCCATTTGTTTTTCTGTCTTTAGTAAAGTTCATGAATTTAGTGCAATTTAAAGGAAAAATTGACATTTAGAAAATAAGAATTTATTAGAATATTATTTTTGTTTTATTACTAATAAAACATAAAAATTGCAAATAATGTTCAAATTGTTCTCTGGACCACCAAAATTTTCTCACAGACCACTCGTTGGCGACCGCTGTATTAGATGACTACATATTTATCAATAAGATGATGGCTAGGCTGATAGACACGTTGGACAACTGCTTTGGGCACTTTACCCGGAAATGAGGGGGTACAAAAAAGGCAAGAAAGCCACTTATGCTGCTGAGATGGAGAAGGAATGGGGTGCACTTTGGCCTTTTAGCATTAGCTGATGACTTTACCCCTTCACCTTAAAAAAATTGATCAATTCCACAGAAATTAAATAAAAAATGCAGAACAAAGTTCCTCCATTCCATCCACTTAGTGAGCACTCGATTGATTTTCACTTGGTCAGGATGATCAATTTTATTGATGAATAAAGCTAAATCAGGACAGCATATTGATATTCTAATCATTTAGGCAATCCCCATATATGAAACTTTTTGCTGGCATCTTGGCCACTGCGTAAATGTGGAAAAAACTATGAAAGGTGTATGAATTAAAAAAAAATAATTTACTGAATTCTATCATTACAGGTATTACCCACGTACACTTACCGGAATACAATACATTTTGCTTAGTGGGCCCTTATGGTAAACTAATTGGACTTTCTAAACTTAGCACACTTGCAATATTTGCTGGCTGGGATTATGAATCCATTGCCTTTCCCATGTTCCCTGGAATTACCCTTCCAAATGTCACATTTTTGTGCTGTGCTGCCGTTTAATAAACATCATGATGGAATGTAGTGGTGTGCGCTCCCCTGGTGACAGGCTATTGTATATGAGCTCTGTATCCATGTGAAATGTTATTCTATGTTAAACCACTGGCAGCCAAGCACAGCTTGTATATATTTGTACTCTGCAGATATTCTGATGTAAAAAAGAAGTAGCCTTGAAAGCGGAAGAACGCAGTTTACATCTGGCCTCATGTTCTGCTGCATGGTCTGCAAATACTTTGCCCATAAAAGCAGAAACTAAAAAGAGGAAGTAAGGAGGGGAAGAGAGGGGAATGACGCTGGTGGGGGAAGGAGTTGGGGGGGGGGGGGCGTCTCTTAGAACATAGGAACTGCCAAAACAAAGCTTAAGAAACTGTCTTTTGTGTAATGAGAGAAACGTGACGGAGTTATGTAATAATGCCAAACATCTTGCACAACCTCCCGTCTACAGAATTATATCGAGTCAGCATATGTATAAAATCAGTATGGTGATCTGCACAATTGTAGTCTGAGCACACACGTTAGATGTTGGTCTTAGAAGTGTAGCTTAAGTTTTGTATTCTACCATATATGTGCACGCCGGGTTTGGGTTCCCATTGGCTTGTGGGAATGCCAATAGGAATGCCGCCCATCATGTGAATTAGCAACCAGCTCTTTGCAGAATTCCCATTGACTATTAAAATCGTTAATGTGCCCATATGTTCACGTACAGGGTAAATGTTTAACGTTTGCCACAAACCCTAGCAAAGGACAACCCTAGTAGTGGCCTAGTAGTAATCTCCTTCTCACTGGTATTCCACTAACCCGACTCTCCTCTACAATCTATTACGAATGCTGCACCCACCGCTCCTTTTCTGCTGCCTCTCTTTGTAGTTCTCTTCATTGGCTTCCATTTCACCTGAGAATCAAATTCAAGCTCCTGTGCTTTGCCTTCAAATCCCTTCACAGATCTTGTCCCACTTACCTTTCTAACCTGATAGAAAAATACTCCCCCAGCCGCTCTCTTTGCTCCTCCAATGGCCTACTAATGACTTCCCCTACCTCCTAGATTGTAAGCTCTTCTGGGCAGGGTCCTCTCCCCATCCTGTGTCACTGTCTGTATTCATCTGTCATTTGCAACCCCTATTTAATGTACAGCGCTGCGTAATATGTTGGCACTATATAAATCCTGTTTATTAATAAAAAAAAAAATAATAATAATAATACTAGGAGTGGATAACAGGATTGGAGCAGCCCATTTAATACCAAAGGATAGCTCTAGTATGAGGCCCCAGAATGGGGGTCCTACAACAAGCTCCTACAAGAGATTCAAAATCTTCTTCAGGTCTCCTGGGCATTCCATAATGGTGCCAACCGTGTCAAATGGTGCCAACTGTGTCAACTGCCAGTCACAAGGATGAATACAGAAGGAGACACATCTAGCTGTACCTGTATTGCTGCACATACGTGGATGTTGGAGACTCTTGCCACCCTTATCTATTGGCCTCCTATAGGGACTTACGTATCAAGATCCCAATTTTAGGGCATCCTTTGGCTAATATATTTGTATTTAGCTGTGTGCTTTAAGATTAGTTTTAAACTACAAGAGTCAGTGATAGGAATATGCTAATCTCTTTCATATTTATCTTCAAGAAATGTAAAAATACAAGTTCCTCTTGGAATTTTTTTGGGGTTGTAAGGTGGCTTTCATAAGTAAGTTTCACAACAAAACCTCTTTATGTGCTGTGTATATCTTAAACAACAAGTGGATAAAAGTTCAAGGAGGAAATCTGTACACAAGGCTTCTTCTTCATATTAACTTCAAATGAAATGGTTACAGGGATACTAAAAGAGCAATATTTGCTAATTCTTACTGGAAGTCTGGATACTAGAATTTTACACAGCGTGCTACATATCCCGAGGCCGCTCCTGCTGGAGAATAGGTGCTTTGTAACATGTTTCAGTGTTCTACTGTTCTTTATTACTCAAGATGTGACATTTCTGGTCTCCACAGGTTCCATAGCTTTACTCTATTGAACTCAGAAAAGAAAATATAAGCAATCTAGAGATCTATTTATAAAGGAGTTAACATGACATTCATCAAACATTCTCTGGTGGGGAATCAATCACTGTCATTGAAAACACATGGACCTGGAAGGTTCTTTAACTCAAAATATTAGCTGAATGTTAGATTCACTGCTTTATGAATAGACCCATAGACTTTATAAGGGTTTATGTTAATAATGATAATGATTATGAGTTTTTAGATCAGATTTTGGTTACTTTACAGAGTAGATCTTTCAGCAGTAACAGGTCTGAAGTTGCCCACATGAACCTGGTGGTGCCCCTGAAGTGCTCAGGTTTTATTCAGGGCAGCCATGCCAAACCTTTTTTTACCCCTAAGGACTATATTATCTTATAATATTTTTCAGGTCTCAAGGATCCCCTGCAAAAATGTATTGGGGGGTCAGTGCCCTCAGTGCCTCTTAATTTGGTGGACAGTGTAAAGCAGTGGTCCCCATTCTTTTTGCAAGCCACAGACCATTAAATGCACAGACTCCGGACCGTGCATGCGTCACTCAAAGAGGAAGAAACTTCCCCCAGGCCTGAGCCTGAGATGTCCCTGGAGGTGGTCCCAAGCGGGGTCCCTGGGTGCACCAGCCAGAGCCACAGCCCACCTGTCAGATGGCTGTGGTCCACTAGGGGGTCTGGTGTAAAGAATGTCCCCCTACAATGGTGGCTACAATACCATGTTTATAGACACCTAAAGACATAATTAGAATCATGCACCTGGCTATACCAGATGGCGTTGGTCACAGAACTATGCAGACACCATAAAATGGGAGTTTAATCAACCACAGTTGCTAGAACCCCTACAAAGTTCAAGAGGAACCCTGGGGTTGGACTGAACTCCAGTTATGAATGGCTGATCTAAAGCAGCATTAAGTGTTATGGTTTACATTGAGAGACATTGAGTAGTAATTCTTTACCATAACTTGCCTAGGGCACCAAATACTGGGCTTGGGGAGCTTAGTGCTGAAAACTAATATTTTAATGATCATAGGGTGATTGGTTGGTAACCTTTACAATATCATCTTTTGAATAAGAACGAGTTTGGGTGTGTCCAGGTCCTTTTGTTGAATTGTAGATAATAAAGAATTCAACTGGGGGATTGAGAACCCCTATTACTGGCCACAGAAGGGAGTTTAGCTCCAGGAACGTATCCCAAACAACTTGTCAAGAGAGACTCTGGGGATATTTATCAAGCAAATTAGAGACTCAATAAGGCACAAATCATGCCTTTAATTTTGCAACAGTTTTTGAATTCTGGGTAGTTCTGAGACTGATTTGTTTTCAAAGACAACACAGATTTTTCACTCTAAACACAAAACTACAAATTTGTAGTTGTATTCAGCCCTCTCCTTGCCTGTCAAATTACTTTTTGCTGGCTTCCTTCACCATGCTACATAGCCTTTTGTTGTAGCAGGTAGAGGAGAAGCCAAGACGAATACTGTACAACAGCCATTCTCATCCAGGGTTCCTCCAGAGGTTTTGTTAGGGTTTTTTTTGAATTGTGGCTGATTGGCTTTCCACCTATTGATGTCTGCAAGGTTCTTGGGTCAACACCTGCATGATTCTAATGATGTTTTTTAGTTGGGTTTAAGAAAGCTAATCAAGCCACCAGAGTATGGGGTATTGGTCCCATTGACTACAACATAAGCTTTTTTTATTGCCCCCAAAAAACTTGTTGTAAGTGGGGTTCCCCAAGACCAGCAATTAATTTTCAGGGTTTTTCAGGAGTCTGCTAGAGATGCTAACAAAACATATAAAGTTAACCATATACTATGTGATATTGAATTAATCAAACTGATCAAATTTACATCAAATTTTTGGTCTGAATGTTGATTAAAAATTGATTGGGCAAAGCTTTTTAAGTCGATAAGCCATCATAATAAAACCTGTCACTTTTTGCAGAACAGGCAATATTTCAAACTTTTACAATGATGTAAATGATCATATTATTGACATTCATGTGTGACGTCCAACTACTGTTCATCAATGCCAGGTCAAGTCTATTACGGCCATCGGGCGTTGCATTTAACATCAGCCTGCCAACCAAACGCCATTGCTGCATATCAGTCTATACATTCCATTGCAAATCCATTGTAGAATAAATGGTCAGGATCAACCAGGGTTCCTCGATCCTTATGAATGCCAAGAACGTGACAGTTTCTTCTACCATTTGTGTAACTCTTGCCTAAATTTGAAACAGTTGCCTGTCTACACCAAAACATTGATGTCACTGGTATCTGTATGGTAAAAGTTTCTGTGATTGTGGAGCACTTGTGAGGCCCAGCCTGAGGACTTTTGAGACACCAAGCAACGCTATTGTTATTTCAAACAAACACCGGGTGCTTAAAATATTCAGCTTGTTAAAGCAAACTCATCACAATGTGCAATACCTGTTATATAACTGAAAGGACAGCTCCACCTACGTCATAGGTGATTGATAACCAAGTCCCAAAAGAATTATTGCGATTTACAGCTTCCTTTACCTCTTCCTATGTATTCACATGTTTTTTAGGCAGCTGGGTTCAGGAAAATGGTGTAAAGAAAAATATTATTTATTTTAATAAAGAGAAACTGTAGTCTATTTTATATTTTTATAAGATACATGTGAATAGTTAAAAACAGGAAGACCATTAAAAGTATAATATTTTGATCTGATCCACCCCAGCAGAGATGGGGTTTAAATTGTAACAATTCAATCCAAATCCATAGATGGAATTGCAGTAGGTTTTTTTTTTAATGTTTTCAATTTGATCTTTTTATATATTACATTGAGGCTATCAATTTATTGCTCAATTTTTACATCAAAGATGGCTGAATTCTGCTGGATGGTTGAACTCATCCTATCTGCCTCTGCCTGCTGCATCTCTTTGTAGTTCTCTTCATTGGCTTCTTCCGTCTTCTTCTGTCTTTTAAAACCCTCACTACTTCCCACCACTACATATCTCCCCTCCTATTGTATGATACCTCTCCCACCTCTTAGATTGTAAGCTCTTTGAGGCAGGGTCCTCTCCTTCTCCTGTGTAACTGTCTGTATCTGTCTGTCATTTGCAACCCCTATTCAATGTACAGCACTATGCACACAGCATTATGTTGGTTCTATATAAATACCGTGGTAAAGCACAGGGTTATGCACAGCCTGTTCCTTGTGCTCCAATGTAACATATAAGACATACATTGGCATGCTGGGTATTCATTCTTTTCATGGCACCCAAAATAAACCTAACCTATGTGCGATAATGCAATCCCTGATGGGTGCTGTGCTTTCATAGGCACATCATGAACAGTTTTCAATGCAGTGTGCCCATTGAATTGGCCGCCCAACGCACCATGCCAGGGACCATGCGCTATGCACTACACACCAATGCAAACAGCAATGCTCTGCATTTTCAAAAACTCCTCCATATTGCTAAAGTAGAAAAAGAACCCCTTAAAGAAACTTAAAACAAAAGGGCCAATACCAGAAGGTGGGTATAAATATTAGTCCAAGTTGCCATTTGTGTCTATACAAGATATATAACAAGCCAGGAGCTGACTCAGCACGCCAGGCTCCACTTACACAGATATAAGATTTCTCGTTTTAGTCGAATGACCTTTAATACTTCTAAAAATCAATATTTGAAAGCAAACATTAATCTGCAATGTAAGTAGGACAAGACGTAAGAGAAGCACTGGTCTATGGTTATAGTAAATCATAGTTTTTCTTTCCACACAATGTTTCGTTTTGTGCTTTTACTTGTTGTGTTTGTTTTCTATATTTGACATGTCTACCCCCCGTACTGTGTTCTCTTAGGTGCTTCCCCATGTAGTGTGTTCTGGTACTTGTTGTTTGTGGTGTTTGGTGACTAATAGTCATGGTTGTGTTGACGAGTCTTGTGGAACAAGAAGAAGGACTCACGTGATCCTCTGGCCTGTTTTTCTGCCTTGTCACTCCGCACTGACTCATTGCTGACACATACACAATGGAACGTCTCCACTCCCAGAGCCTGGAGGACAGGGGTGACTGAGAGCCATGTAACACCAAGGCAATGCACTAATCAGGGCCATCTGTCTTGTGTCAGTGCTGAATTTTTATGCAGGATCAGCATTCATTCCAAAATTAGACTTATGCTGAATTATAATAACACCTTTGTTGCAAGAAAATCCCCAGCCATACCTCTCAAATGTTCCCAATTTCGTGCGACTGTCCCTCTTTCAGATCCTGGTCCTTCTTTTCTTCTTTTCCCCCTCAATTATTCCTCTTTTTGGGTAATTGGGTAACTATAAAAGTGTTCTTTTGCACTAAATCTTTCATTCAGTCTATAAATAATATTTTAATTTTCTTTTTTTGAAAAACTATAATATGGGAAATGTAGAAATAAGCCCTTGTCAGTTTATCTAATCATTTTTTGCCTAATAATTTTCATAGTATAGGGTCTTGCCGGTGGTGCATCATTTGCCTAAAGCTACAAAGTGTCTCTCTTTAATATATATAGAAGTAGGGGGATATATGGTTATGATCTCTTTCCTATTTTAGAAACCAGTCTCATTTCTACTGTCATAATGGATAAATCCCTTTGGATTTACAGTATACAACCCAGAACACTAAAATCTTCCCGTGCTGTCCCATGGACTCTATAAGATATCTTTACTGGATCGCTAAGTTCTTTCTTCTCCTGAAATGTAAAATCACAATCTCACACTTCATAAAGTAAGATAAATGGAAAAACCACACTGGGACTCCATTGCAATCGCCTTGGCTGGTGAGTGGAGTTGGGAACTCAGATGCAGAAAATGTAAAAAGAGAGTTTAAAAGGTGGAAGCTGGAGGACCATTGAAGCTACAATATCCATTTTCAGTTGCATAAAATCGGACCTTGTTCCTACTATAACAGCCTTTCACAACCCTTTAAACATGGACCCTTGAGATAAGGGAACCCCTCATTAATTAGTAATTAGTGTGATGATCATTGGAAAGAATGTCACCCTTGTGAGTCACAAGTTGCTTATTATTTAAGAAACCCCTATCAACCTCTAGAGGTTCTACAGAACCCTGGTTGAAAAACACTGTGGTTTCTGGAGTATGTTATTGTGCACTACTGGCATGAGAATGTAATTTGGTTATTCCCATTTCCCATTATTCCACTGTAATGTTAATAGTTCCAGGAAGATTTCTTTCTGTTGCCAGTATTAGGAGTGTATGAGTGGTTCCTTGCTAGATGGGAATAGTTCCATACACAAGTCCTTGTTTCGATGCAAGTAGAAGATCCCTTTAAAATGTCCACTTACCAGCAGCCATTTTTTCGCATTTTTATATAGAATACTTAAATAATAGCTATGTACACTGCTGAAGCATATAAGTGCACTGTAATCCTAAATATGATAATTTTATGAACTTAGATGACATATCTGCTGTCATTTTAGATCAGCTTCTGAGAAGAAGGAAGTGTCTCATAACCTATTGCCTTCTGCCTAATTATTGCTCACAAGTCATAACCAATGTCACGTTGTATGTAATTGTCCAATTCCATCTTCTCCTTTCTTTTAAGTTACCTTCCTCTAAATAATAGGAAGACATAATGCACATGTCTTTCATAGATAACCAAAAAAAGTTCTGTACTTTTTTTTTTTTTTTTAGTAACCTACTGAAAAGTTAGAGGAAGTCTAACTACAAATACGATCCCCCTATACAGAACCTGTTAGCAGAGTGTGAGGGGCCATTCCTTTTGTTGCATAGGGTCTGATCCAACATTGGGCAGATCACACAGGAATCCCCTGCCTGGTGACCACCTCCGAAATTGTCTCACTGCTTGTAAAGTATTGGCTCTGGGCCAGCTGAGCCTGCTGGCTTATTAATTGGGCCATGCACCTTAGCCCCGGGAGGGCTTCTTGATTGTTGGTGGGTGGTTGGCACTAATGTGGTTTAATGTCTGATAAATGGCCGCCAGAAAGATGAAATTTAGGCTTAACAAATATTATCTAATCACAACATTCATGTGTATTCTTGTGTATTTGTTCCAGATCTGTGCATTAATTCACACTAAAACTTTTTGTAATGAAGACCGATCACCGCTGCTCCCTCTCTCCAAGTGCAGGGTGACTGGTCTTGGATCCCAACCTCAGTTCTTCTTCACACAGGCGCAGTCCAGTGATGATGTGCCAACATTTATATGGAAATATCCGGGGGTTTAGAGACAGTGCATACAAGGTAGGTTTATAGGGCCTTCATTTCAGCTTTTTGGCAGTGTGTTATTACAAGATAACTTGGTGTATTCGTGAAGGAGTGTTATTACACCTTTAGACCAAAGCCACATTGGAATATTTGATGCATCTACTCATCTATCTACTCTTAAGAGGTGCTACTGTACGGCTATGTTCAAACTGGCGGTGAGGTTGCAGTGTGGTTACCGCTTTCCCACACCCCAACCGCCACGTGCAGTGTGGCAGCCGCCCATTACAAAATGATAGGGGCCAGCAGTGAGCAGATTTGTACTGCTCATGCCAGCTGTGTAATGTCCAAATGTGGGTTCATTAAGAATCAGAGCAGTGGTGCGGGCGGCCAAGCAGCTGCCAAGGTGTCAGCCCCTGGATGTCAAACAGGACTGCTTGGTTCCATAGGGAACTGGTGATTCTGTCTCATCCTCCAGACTCCATTGTTTGTTTAGTAGGTGAGCTGTAATAGACATTAAATCCTGGACCTTTCAGTAATACAACTCATTTTTTGTTAGAAACAGAAACACAAAAGGTCCAATATCTGCTTCAAATCACCAGCGTGACTTGATTTGTTAAAGCTCTCCAAGGCTGGAGAGAATACACTTTCATCAGTGAAGCTGGGTGATCCAGCAAACCTGGAATAGATTTCCTAAAAGTCATTAGCAAATGTTTTCAATTCTGGACGAGATCCATTCCAGGTTTGCTGGATCACCCAGCCACACTGGTGAAAGTGTAGTCTCTCCAGCCTTGGAGAGCTTTAATAAATCAGGCCCTTAGTCTGAATGGATCCTGAGAGTCCCAGCAGCTCATTGCCTCTATTAAACCACCAATCTGGTTCCAAATAGTTGGCTCTAAAACAGATTGGTGAATGCCACCCCTTTCTAGAAATACACATTTCTGAATGTTCTCACATTGCCCTATCAATAACAATGAACCAAGCTATGTAAACAGCAAAGTGTGTGGATTTTTTGAAAATGAAAGTTACATTCCTGGAAATGTCTGGGAATGCATCAGATATCAGGGAGTACTTTAAAATGTTATAGGCATTAAGCAGCTATTACACCCATTGTGCGCATCAAACAATAAACATTTCCATTTTTAGACAGCACATACAGTGCTTGGCAAAAAAAGTCTGTGGGGACAGTGTAATGATCCCGGGTATCTGTGGGGGCAGTGTAATGATCTGGGGTGTCTGTGGAGGCAGTGTAATGATCTGGGGGGGCCTTGGGGGCAATGCTAAAACCTGGGGTGTCTGTGGAGGCACTGCGAAAATCTGGGTTGTCTGTGGGGGCAGTGTTTTGATATGGGGTGTCTGCGGGGGCAGTGTTTTGATATGGGGTGTCTGTGGGGGCAGTGTTTTGATATGGGGTGTCTGTGGGGGCAGTGCTAAAATCTGGGGTGTCCGTGGAGGCAGTGTTTTGACATGGAGTGTCTGAGGGAGCAATGTAATGATCTGGGGGTCTTTGAGGGCAGTGTAATGATCTTGGGTGTCTGTGGGGGCATTGTAATGATCTGGGGTATTTGTGGGGGCAGTGTAATGATCTGGGGTGTCTGTGGGGGCATTGCAATGATCTGGGGTGTCTGTGGGGGCAGTTTTTTGACATGGAGTGTCTGAGGAAGCAATGTAATCATCTGGGGTGTCTTTGAGGGCAGTGTAATGATCTTGGGTGTCTGTGGGGGCAGTGTAATGACCTGAGGTGTCTGTGGGGGCAGTGTAATGATCTGGGGTGTCTGTGGGGGCAGTGTAATGATCTGGGGTGTCTGTGGGGGCAGTGTAATGATCTGGGGTGTCTGTGGGGGCAGTGCTAAAATCTGGGGTGTCTGTGGAGGCAGTGTTTTTATATGGGGTGTCTGTGGGACAGTTTTTTGACATGGACTGTCTGAGGGAGCAATGTAATGATCTGGGGTGTCTTTGAGGGCAGTGTAATGATCTGGGGTGTCTGTGGGGGCAGTGTTTTGACATAGAGTGTCTGTGGGGGCATTTTAATGATCTGGGTGTCTGTGGGGCAGTGGTTCCGGGAGCATGAGACATAATTTTCACACATGGATTGGCCTCTGCAGAGTCCAGACCCTAACCAACTTGAGAATCCTTGGGCTGTGCTGTAGAAGACTTTAAACATCGGTCCAACTCTCCCATCATCAATTCAAACATTAATGTAACACTGGGAGGAAATAATAAAATAAATGTTATGACTTTGCATAAGTTTATGGAAACAATACCCAGATTAATGCATGCATCCAATAAAATATTACAGTGTGACATTTGTTGACCCGGCAGTGTGTATCACATTTCATTATTCTGTTTTGAAAATAAAAATGCTTATTTCAGCTATACCTTCAAAAATCAAAGCATATACTTACCTCTGCTGCAGCCCACACCACTATACGATGATTCTCTAACCCTAAGACAACCCGCTGACATCTTTAAGGACAGTTCGGCTAGGAAGGAAAGGGCTGGATGATGGCAGTCAGGGAATGAGATGGGCTCTGTCTGATACACACTGCTTGCAATCTAACAGCATTCTGTAGCATTACATTCTCTGGATATCATATATGGCCCTTTGATAATTGAAGGGACCACACCCAGGGCCCAATATTTCAAGTAAGTTACCATATATACTTGCTTTGTCCTGAGCTGGGAGTAGCTACTCTGAATCTTCACATTGACAGCGAAGTGCTGAAAGATATCACCGCCAAGCTGTCATCATCATTGCACAGACTCACAATGCAATGCTCCGTGCTCACTAGCACTATGTTTGGCTATTTTAAAGTCCCATCACAGGGCAAGATGGGTCAAAATGTTACTAATTTAGAAAAAAATGACTTATTAGTGCAATGGAACAAAGTTCAGCCCTGATGAGCTTTCCATATCACTGAATCGGAAACTATGAACACATGCTGAACTTAGCAATTTCTCCTCACGTGACATTCTCTCAGAAGATTCAGGAACTTTCTTGCTCCTGCAGCTTCAGACTGGAATGATAGACATGGAATACAAGCTGGTTTAAAGTTTTAATATCATTCATGGATAAATACCCCAAGGAGGTGCATAAAAACTAAACACTGGTGTGCAACAAAAAAACTGCATGTGAAACACACACACAAAAAGTTCACATTGTGTATCTTTAGTCTTTTCCTAAAGAGAAAAGGGTCCTTCCCTGACCCTGGGGGGTGCAAGGCTCCTGACAAGGGCAGAACTCAGGTGGTGTTATGAAAAGAATAGGGTCCTTCCCTGACTCCCTGCAGTACAGGGCCCCTGGCAGGGGCAGAACTCTCTAAGCCACCTAGTCAAAGCCTAATGAACCAGTAACCTCATGGTAATCCAAATCCAACCACAAAGTACTTAGGGGCTGTCCAGTAAAGAAACCTCCAGCGGGGGAAGAAGAATGGCCCCACAGGTAGGGATATTCTTATATACCTTTTAGGTAGGGCATTATTGATTTTTATTCTGCTGACTCCAGGGGTCTATGATTTGACTTCTGTCCATCACAACTGTATACAATAGCTTAATACCTACTACAGAGAATAAAAAATCCATTGATGAAAAAAACTCATTCAGTATATTCGGATGATGACCTAATTTTTTTTAGGCACATACAGTCCCTGAAGCTAGAGGCGACCAACTGAAGCAATTCCAGATCATAACACTGACCCATAGGGTTAGGAAGTTCTCTTGGCCATGCAGTGCCGCTGTTACCATTGGAAGCTATCTTTTCTAGCTTTATCCTTTTTGGAGCCGTATTATTAGCTACAGTATGTGATGATTAGTAATTTTCTTTTACTAGAAATCCATGTATCATGTATTAGGACAAAAATAAACTACTGGAAAAGAGAACTTTGAAAATGACTTTCAAGTTAAATTGTATTGAGTAATACTTGATGGGAGTACAGATATACTACAGCAAGTATCACAGCAATCAGCTAAAACATTTAAACTACTAATGGGTGAGGCAAAAAGCATGAATGATCTTGTCACAATGGCACCTGGCAATACGTTGAATTTATTTGCAAGTGAACTGGCAGTTTTTGAAGTGAGGTGTTGAAAGCAGAAAAATGGGGAAGCAGAAGGATCTGAATAACTTTGACAAGGGACGAATTGTGATGGCTACATGGTCTGAGTATTGTGGCGTGTCTTGTGGAGTGTTGCTAGTATAAACTGATTAGTACTTATCAAATATGGCCCAAGGAAGGGTAACCAATGAATTAGTAATAAGGTAATTGGTACCCATAACCCACTGATGCCATTGGTGCCAAAGACCCATTAGTGGGAAGAAGGCTCCCCCTAGTCTGATCTCACTGGTGTCAGAACATGGTGCATCAATATTCGACCGTGGAGCAAAGGAAGAAACTGACCTGTATGGATAATTCTATGGATTGATTTAATCTTTTGTAGGTCCAAGCTGTGGGTCCTGACTAAGGCCCTCTCCTAATATTCCCCATCATGGTTCCTACCAATAGTTTCCCACCACCATTTTTTGCTTGATAAGGAATATAGGCCAACAAAGTCAATGTTGGTTATGCAGTCATCCCTGTTAAATCAAAATTCACACAGCAATTGTTTGTGATCATAGGAGCTACCAGCCAGTTTGCTGAAGGGTTCTTTTCCAAGAAGTCCTGTGCTTTCCTCGGAACAAGGGTGGTAAAACCAGCAAGACCACTGTGCTGGTGGCAATTTGTGGGGCAGAGACACAGACACAATGGGCCTGATTTATTAAAGCTCTCCAAGGCTGGAGAGAATACACTTTCATCAGTGAAGCTGGGTAATCCAGCAAACCTGAAATGATTCAAAGTCATTTGCTATTTGCTAAAAAATGCTTTGAATCGTGGACCAGATCCATTCCAGATTTGCTTGATCACCCAGCTTCACTGATGAACGTGTATTCTCTCCAGCCTTGGAGAGCGTTAATAAATCATGACCAATGTCCCTGATGGAAAGCTCCATTACCAATTTTGGGAACCCCTACAACCTAAGGAGACAAATTATATGTCTATTTGTGTCCTCATTCGGGAGATTTCCAACCACTTCCTCTCCCAGTGTTTCCCAGGACATTCGTCCTGTTTCCTCTTACTGGCATGTGTTCACTATAATTTACTGAAAAGAATCCACCAGGAAGTCACCGAGACTGGCCATCATCTCTCTCTTCAATCTTAAAAGCATTCTGCATCACCCTCTTGTTAGTCTATGGGAAATTCTCATGCAACCACCTTTTAGGAGGAACCAGGGGAAAGGGCTTATTTATAAAGCAAGTTCTGGCCATTCTCCAAATACAGAGCATTTTTTTTAATGCGTGCTTTACAAATGTACCTAAGGTGATGTGACAGGCCTTTAATCTGCAGCCTTATATATGGAACGCTCCATTGGTTTTCCCCATGACATCTTGGGGAGTGCTAGCCACTCTTCATTATTCATAAGCCCTATTGTGTTCACAGTAATGGGATCCATGTATGCTGTTACTGGTCCTACCTCTTGGTTTGGATGAGTGGATCACAGGACTAAAAACATAAATTATTCCTTTTTGGTCAGCTACAATTATTTGATGTACCATCTCCTTGCTTGATAATTAATCTGCATGGAACAATCATCATTAAAAATGTCTGGTTGATCAATTTTTGATGGATGTTCCTAATATTTTTAATATTATTTAAAACAGTATTTTTTTTTTTCATCTTGACTTAGCATCCAACTGAACAACACACTGTGGCTGATGTATTAAAGCTCAAAGGGAATGGAGAAGATAAGACTATCATGGGTGAACCAGGGTAATCTAGCACACCTGGAATGGATTTCCTAAGAATTCATTATTAGTTGGCAAATGTTTGCAATCCTGAACCAGATCCATTTCAGGTTTAAGGATCACCCAATGTTCTCACATGAAAGTCTATGTTCCCCAGTCTTGGAGAGCTTTAATAAATCAGGCTCATTGTGAACGTTTAGCATTAGAAATCTGTGTAAGGTGGAGTATGGAATGAGCAGACCTTATAGTAAGGCAGAGCAGATGAAGCGGCCTTTATTCAGCTTGGGTTAGCACGGGTGGTCACTGGAAACTTAGACTGTGACAAGTTGTCATTGAAGCATAGAACTTTCAGAAGTGTTTTCTAAAGTTAGAAATGTCACTGTTGTTGTTAAAATGAACTCCTTAAGTCTATTGATGACCATGGGGAAAATGTTATAAGGGAGGGGGAGGATATCCAACAGGACAAAAACAGCAATACAAAAGAATGAAAATTCTAACTTTTCCCCATTCTATCCAAGACTAAAAAACAAATGGTTAGAGTTGGACTGAACTAACATACAGCACCCCATACCAAGTACTCCAAGCTTTCCGCACATATCAATAATGCTATAGCTTCTTATCAGTGTCCTTTCTAACTCTACGCCTACACGGGACATTCATAGATGTTCACACGGGTGGGGATTTTGAATGTAAATTTCAACTTGGCTACAAGTCAGTTCTCTGCCCGACACCACCCTCAACCCACCACGCCTCATTAGGGATTGCTGAGGCGTGCACATTGCATTCTTCTATCAGTCCCTTTCATACATAAGGCCTATTGTCTTTGGTTCTACCCCACCCCGGCAAAGAAACAAAAGGCAGTTATCGTAATTCTTAATTTTATTACAGGTTCATTTTATTCACTTAAGTGATTACAAACATATTTCCGACAAATATATATTATCTGCAACATAATACAAAAAAGATAAATATTACATATATAAAATTTGTTTGGTAAATAAATAGGACATAAATAGATACGTATATGTGTTAGCAGTAAACGCTTTGGATTACAACAATCAAGGTATTAATTACTACCAGATTCTTTATCTCTTTTTTGACAATTTTTTGCATAATCCATTGATTTTAACTCCTTGACTGCCAGGCTGCATTTTGCAGTCACTCACTGAGGTAAGAAGGCACGTTGTAGGGAAGTACTTAATGCATTGCAAGGGTGTCATAATACAAATATCAGAGATTGATAAAAATGTATAACTGCAAAAAGCAGAATGTAATTTAAGTGTGTTGCACAATGTAATAATAAAGCCACCAATTAGGCATTTGCACATCTTATCAAAGCAAAGACCAGTTACTCTAAGTGATCAAAAAAGGAATAATCTTTTACTGATTTGACTTTAGTCAGCTGCAGTTTGATTGGTTGGTATGAGTTATTGCACATTGTATGAATTGTTGCACTTTGTGCAAATTACAGTAGCTTGTAGCTGATTGGTCTAGTTTACAACACATTTCTATGGCCAAGTTTTGAAACAATACCTAATTTTACTTATTAACTGTGTATGAAGCCAAAACCATTTAACACAATGAATCATACATAGCTTGATGTCTTCCAGCGACATGCAAGGTCAACAAAATGTAAAGTATACCTATAAATATTTATAAAAAATCTTTGTATCCTTAATAAAAAATCATATATAACAATTGGCCAATACACAGTTAATAAATATGTAACTTTAAGTCAGAAAATTGTGATTAAAACAAAAATTGCTGGTGTGAGAAGGAGCTGTAGCCATCCCGGTTTGCTTCTGAATATCAGGCAACATGGAGGTCTAGAGGTTTTTTTTTAAGAACATGGTAGAAAAATATTTGCTGTATTGTATCACCTAGCAGGCTGGTTGACTTCTACAGGGCCCAGCGCCATATTAATAAACAAGCCAGTAAGCGTATGAATCTGCATTATACACAGTGTAGTGTATACAACCCAAGTAGTAGTGTATCTGTAGCCTACAGAATGATTTTGTGGTGTTGTATTATAACAATGCAATGCATTGCAGCACTTACAAAAACATTAACATTTCAAAATTATTGCAGGAGTTCACAGGGGTATAAATTCAGGGTTTTCACAACCGGGATACTGGTCCACACTGGTCCCATTCTCACCAGTTTAGGTCCAGCCAAAACTAGGGGCTTGAGACTAGGGGCAGTAAACATGCTAAAGACCTTGCTCTGCTACATGATTCGGGGCCTCTTGTACAATAACACAGTAGAGGGAAGCCCTTACACAATATAATGGACCTGTTAGCTATGGAACTTTGTAAGTGTCCATCTCTAAATGATTTAACAACAGATATTGGATTGAGGGTAGAAGAGATCATTTGTGCAAAAACATTATGGTCTTTAAAGCTACTGTAAAGCTTTCACCTAAGACCACTTAGTCCTGAGAATCTGTATAAGGCACTTGGAAAAGAGTCTTTAGATTGTTCTCTTCTCTAGAGATGGAGGAACTTCACAGAATGCCTTTCTTCTTATTAAAGACTCAAATGCTGCGCTGGTCTAATCACCAAGCTGAAATAACAAAGGTTGATCGAAAGCTTTTTTTTTTCTTCCCTTGCTTTTCATCCTCAATCAGAGACAGACAGCCTGTGGAAGATTGGCAATCTCTTGGTGGAAGTCACTTGGCTTGATACTTCGAAGACAGGAGACTCTGACCCACTGCTGTAGCACTCATTCTCAGTGAGAGAATTGGAGGAAGGTGTGCGGAACATCATAGAGTTTGCCAGGGATTCTTGAGGAAGGGTTCCAGCTCTTGAGCACCGACAAGAACAACAGCGAGAGCAAGAGTCCATTCCTTTAAGGGTGGAAACGTGGCTTCTGGTCTCAAGAGGAGCAGGGGAGAAAAGCATATCTGTTGAAGGTGGTGGAGATACTGAAGGAGCTCTGGTGAATGAAGCAGGATCTGGGAAACCGGGTGGTGGAGGTGACCCTCTACGCACTGGTACACCGGTGTAGCTGAGGCTCTGGCGCAGAACTTGCTGGTGAGAACTTCCTTGCTCAGCTGGGTGGTGGATGAAGTTGCAACGAGACCCATATGGACACTCTCCGTACAAGTAGAACTTGTGGCAATACTCTGTCTTGTACTTCGGGTGACGATTAGGCTCTCTCAGCTCTTGCTGCCCATGGGCAAATTGACATTTGGAGCCATACTTGCAGGTCCCAGTTTCAGAAAAGGTGCGGCATAGCTCTGTCTTGTAACGAGGTGAAGGAGCAGGAAGAGCAGGCAGGGGTGCCTTCAGTGGTGGGAACCCCGGTGGTGGAGGTAGTGCAGTCCGGGGTCCTTCTGTAAGGCTAACTGACCGATCTGCTCTAAAGGGAGCACGAGGTGGTTCAAAACCCCAAGGATCACGAGAAGTCCAGCGAGTTTCATCATACAGTTCGGGGGCACAAGAGTGTCTCCTCTGAGGATTGCTGAAGCTGTGGTCATTGGCAGTATCAAAGTCTTCTGTGAGGCTTAAGTTTCGAAGGTTCTGTAGGTCAAACAAGACACCAAATTTAGAACAAGGCCTAAACATGTCAGCAAAAAAAAAAAAAACACTACCCAAAGTTTTAAAAAATAGGAACTTAAACTTTCAAACATTAGGTCTTTGTGAAAACATGTTCCTGAGTCAAAGGGCACATAAAAAAAGAACCGGCAACTTCCTCCAGAGGAAGAACAGATGGCTGTGTGCAAATATAAAGCATGCATCTGTGCTAATGCGGAAATGGTTATGTTTGGGTTAAAGATATGAAAGCACTTAAGATATCAGAGAGCCACAATTTGGGTGGGAACTCAAAAACAGGAAGCCACAAGATCAGAGGCTTTTCATAGTTTCTACTGAGTGGAAAAAAGGACCCTGTAAATGTTTACTCCCCCACTGTAATAGGCATTCTGGATTAAAAGTAAAGCAGTGGCAACCAACCAAATTTCAGCATTTGGAAAAAGGAGTTTGGTTGCTGTCAAAATCACAAATCAGGCTTCACAATGTAAGATTTTATAAAAACTGGTACAGATAAAAATGGGATTTTGATTGACTTTTATCGTCTAGGATAAACGAAACTTGGCTGCTATACATTCAAATGTATTTAATCTAGATCAGGCCAATTATCAATATATAGAACACACCAAGCGGAGAGATTGAAAGAAGAGCTGGCGGAGTGCAGCAAAGTATTGCTTAAAGCCTAGCAAAAGTCTGATAAAAAAAACAAGAAGCAGAAGTTCTGTGTATGTTGCGTAAAGCCAGCCAATGCTAACAGAGCCAATATTTGCAAGTTATGTGACCTGTTCAAGTATCTCTTGCAACGTTCTGCTTCATGAAGGGTAACACCCAAAAGATAACAAGCAGTTGCAAGTATCAAAAGAGCTTGTTAACCCTTAAAAAAGATTTTGCAACAGCTTGTAAATTCATGCAATTAATAATCTTTTTTGGAAAGAAATACAATTGTGTTGTTGTGTGGGAGATTTAGTCAAGAGAAAAGCTGTGGCAGATCATCTTTTATGCTTGACATTCTCTGTGAGAAACCTGTTGACCAAGAAAACCCAAAAGCTGACCACACAAGTTACTATCAGGTTACACAACCTTCCTTAGATCTACCCACAACTATAGGGTAAGGTTTGGGGACTGGATACCGATGTAATGGATTATTTAGGTAGATCCCAAGGTTACTTACAGAAGTTTTGAAGATTATATAAAGATTTTAAACACATATTGTAATGTTCAGCTTTAGTAACAACTTTTTAAAGATCCTCAGGAACAGACAAAGGTACGTGGCCTATCAAAAGTCAGGGTCCATATGTCAGGGACTGAGTGACGTGGAGGAACATAGTGTCAGAAAGGATCAGGGACTGAGTGACGTGGAGGAGCATAGTGTCAGGAAGGTGCAGCAGGTTACTAAGATTGACATTTAGGTATATACAATATGATTGACAGCACAGAAGATGAACTAAATGACGGATGAAAAAAGAACAAAGGGACTAGAATGCTGTTTGGCTGGAAGCAACAACATGTCACTGGGACTATATTGTTTTGGTTCAGCTGTGCAATGCAGAACTGAGCTATAATACCACTTTGCTGTTAACACAAACAGTTCCCTGGTAACAGATTGTAAGCCTTTAATACCGGTGCACTGCCATGACAAAGGGACATGGAATATCCCTTGACCCTCTCCATGTATAATATAGTCAAATATCACTCCTGTACTGAAGGAAATACCCCGGTACTGTGTTCCGGGAACAATGGATCAGCAGCTCTGGAACACCTCAAAAGAGTCGAATGAGTTAAAAATAAACTTAGAATTATGTCTCGTAGCTGTTCCTTGTTCTTCGACTAAGCATCAGATTTACGCCTGCCGTGGACAATGAAAGCTGGATTCTGACAATTTCAATTTGGCTTGATGCTTTGGGTCAAGGCAAACAGATTCTATTTTTAAATCAGGTTTCTTAATATCAAATTATACATTTAAAATAATAAGAATGATCTAAAATGTATGCCACCCAAGCCTATCACCTTCTCCAAATATACTTGTATACTTTTTGTCCCCTAAATCGAAGCCAAAGGCCACATTCAAGTCCAAGCCTAACCTCCCCCCATCACTGGTATGCTGGGGGTCACCTTTCTGCCCTCTCTACCTCCACATTCCAAACAGTCTGACTGAATGCACAAAGTTATCTTTTCATCACACATCCAGTAGAAGTGTCCCACCCTGTCCAATCTCCTCTAAGTCTTTAGGTTGGCATTAAAAACAGAAAAGCATAAAAGTTCTAATAAACGTCTCAGAAAGTGTCCTGAAGAATTTGTACCCACACATTTCTTAGCGTACAACAAAAAAAAAACATTTTTGTGCGGTTTGTTTGTCAAAATAAAAATAAAATGAGCTCATTGTGAATCACCAAAGCCTGTCTCACCTGATAAATAGTGCGAATATCCAAGATCGTGGACATATTGATCAGAACTAAGTGCCTGCTTCTCCGCCCAGTAATTCCTTTAAGCAGTCAGTGCTGTTCTTCTGTGTTGGCTCTAGAGGCTTATATATCCCCAATGCCCCTCCCCTGTCATTGCTGTCAGCTATGAGGTCATCCCCCCAGGCTGAAGAGCACAGAAAGGAGGGGAGGGGTACTGTTAGCTAATCTCTGTCAAGCTAGGAAAACAAGTCAGTCTTCAGCCAAGTGTAAGAAAGAGGAGGAGCGAAAAAAAAAAAAAAAAACTGAAGGCAAGGAAAGGAGAAATGGAGAGGAAAATAGGACAAAAAAAACTGAGACCAGGAGTACAAGAGAGAAACCAAAGAGGGTGAAAAAAAATTAGGAAAGGGATAATATAAACGGAAGTGGTGGAAAGGAAAAGACAGGAAGGGAGAAATAAAAAAATAAATAAAAAAGCAGAGGAAAGGAGTGAGAGGGAAAATAGAGAGGTAAAAAGTAAAAGAAAGAGTAAAGAAGAGGAGAGAGAACAAGAGAGAAGAGTAGAAAAAGGAGCTGAGAGAAGAGGAGGATGGGGGAAAGAAAAGAGGATTAAAAATGGAAAGATAATAACTAAAGTAAGAGTAGCGAGGTAGAAAGAGAGAAAAGAAAAGAAGAGTAGATATAGGAGAGGATAGGAGGATTGGGGGGAAAATTAGTTGAGAGGAGAAAAAAATGAAGAGGAAAAACTAAAGAAATGGTAAAGAGGAAGAGAGAGAAAACTGAAGGAAGAAGAACAGAAAAACGAAATGAGAGGAGAGGAGGATGAGGGAAAGAATAGATAAGAGAAGAGAGTAAAATGAAGAGGAAAAACTAAAGAAATGGTAAAGAGGAAGAGATAGAAAACAGAAGGAAGAAGAGTAGAAAAAGGAAATGAGAGGAGGATGGGGGGAAAGAAGAGAGGAAAGGAAAGAGGGAAGAGAGAAGAGGAAAACCTTGGAGAGATGAAAGAGAAGGTGAGAAGAGAGACCAAAAAGGATGAGAAACAAAAGGAGGAAGATTGAGTGGGAAAGGAAACCTACCAGTAGGAGAAAGGAAAGAGACGAGACAACGGGAAGGAGGAGAAAAAGGGAGACAGAAGAGGAAGTGAGATGAGAGAGAGGAAAGGAGAAAAATGATGAGAAAGAGAAAAGGATACAAAGGAGAACAGAGGAGAGAGAAAATAGCAAGATATAAATAGGAGGAGAGAGAAAAAGGGTCAAAGAAGAGAAGTGAAGGAAAAAAGTAGAAGAAACAGTGGAGATAAGAAAAAGAAAAGGTGAGGTTATAGAAAAAGGCAAAGAAGTGATTTACAAAAAGTGTGGAAATGAGGGAGGGTGGTTGATAAAAAGAAAAATGTCAATTCCCCTCAAACAGCATAACTCCATTGAAAACCTATGCCACTTTACAGCTCACATCAGGTAAATCTACTAAAAATTGTGCCTAAGGCCTAGTACACTCAACTCACAGATCTTATTGATATTCTGATCCCTGATTGATCCATTGGAAGTAATAAAACACTGTACACAGGTGTACAAGATTCAGCCTTTTTGATCATTTTCCCTGAATGTATTTGATCAGAAAACAATACAAACTGTGTACTTTCGACTTTCACCAACATATCCGATCGATTCATTACCGATCAGAAGCTAAAAAATTGGTCTCATAAGCCTTTAAATCTGATTAAACTAAAACTTTTCCCATGTGTATACACTATGTATACCCTGGATTGAAAAAAAAGAAAAGAAAAGCTTTATTCATCCAAGTGAATATCTACCCTGACCTGCAGGACCAACATGGGCACTTGGGCTGCCAAAAGGAGGAGGGCCTTACATTGAAGCACTCTTGATAGTTTCGATCCTTCACTCTTCAAGAGTTATTTAGAAGTGGGAACTGCTCGCAGGGGGATTTTAGGATCACCTGAAATGCATGAGAAACTGAGCTGTGAATAAAACATAAAGTGATGCAATTGACTGTAAGCATTTATGACCCTTTTCTTGTGGGCTAGAATACCGAAATAAACCTGAGACACCCATTGTTGCCTGCTGGAAAAACAAAAAGGTCCCACAATCATTTGCAGCTCTTTTCCACATGCATTCCAAGCTATTCTCATCTACTTACTTGAAAACAGCCCATTTTATACAGAGGTCAAAAGCTCAGGCAGAAATTGTCAACCACATGAAAGAGTCAAAGGAGAAACTTCTCCCTTTTTTATTCTTCTAGCCCTTTTGTGCTTAATCCTCAGAAAACCCATAAAACCCTGTGAATCCAGTATCTTTCTATACAATGTAATCAATGTTTATCTGTAAAGCAAAGACACATAAATGAAAGAAAAAAAAGATATAAAACATTAGCATATAAAAAAGCAAAATAACCATCATTCCCCTTTGACATTTTGTCATTGGAGAAAAAAAAGGAAAACAAAAATAAATGAAGATAAAAAAAATGAAAGAGCGAAAAAAGTATAGAGAAGAAATTGTTTTCCACCAAAGCCATCCATGTGACTGTGTGCTTATCAGAAAACTGCATTCAATGTCCGCACCATGAACCACATCTAATTAATCTCTATGGTGACCACATGCTTGCTATACATGATTATGGTCACAAAGGTGCAAAACTCCATGGTTGGTTAGAACATGGCTGAGACATAGGAAGATTGATTAGATTTAGTTCATAGTGCAGCCAACAGAACCTCTTCATCAAAGTGTCTACAATAAGAACTGTCTGTGTTACCCAGTGGCAGCCAAGCAGATTTTAAAAAAAATGTTCCGGTAAAAACAATGCCTGGAGATTTATAAGAGAATTTGATGGCTAAGGGACTCTGGTAAATGTGCCATGCATTTTGCATTCATGAATTTTGACAAGTCTATTTGTCTATTCTTTTAAATATTAACAAGGAGATAACGTTAGTTACACTTTAAACATTAACCCAACTTGCTGCTGGAAACTTTGTAAATTGTATGTGCATTTACTTGATAATTAAACAAGTGGTTTTGTCTGCACAATGTCAAATTGTTTCCTGCTTTTGTCCTTTAGGAGCTTTAAAGAGACTGTGAAGACAAAGGGACAGTGTCTCCTGGTAGCCCCCACACTTACCCATGTGTGGTTCCTTGCTGCCTCCCTGCTGCATGATGCCACCCGTGGTAAGCTCCAATGTTGGATGGTGTTAGAGGTGTCTGAGCTTACCAGAGTGAATGGTATCACTGCTGTGTTCTTTGCAACATGACAGTGTTTGGGTCTGACACTAGGCCCAAGCCATAAAGGGGGTCAGCTGTTCCTTCATACCCAGAAGCCCCTCTCTGTAGGGTAGGTGGCAAAACTACATGGACTGATGAGTATACTTTGCTGTGGACTATCCTGGATGAGCAACGTGACAATGTCTCTTTAAGTGAACCCAATCAGTAAACTTTCAGGTGATCCTTTTATGAAAGGTATTATTTACTTCCTGGTATAGGATCAGAATATTTTTCTGTCTCACAATTGTGTTCCTGCTATGTCACCCTGACACACGGGTTATGAACATGACAGACAATCAGTGGACAGACGTGGACAGACAATCAGTCACAGACGATCAGAGGAATATATTGATGACCAGAGTGGAGGCATTTCTAGATCAGGGAACTGAAATGGCCACCAGAGAGTAGTCAATCTTGTGTTATAGATCAGGGGAATGGAATGATGACTGGGTTGCAGTCAGTCTTCTGTTCTAGATCAGGAGAATGGAATAATGACTGGGTTGGAGTCAATCTTCTGTTCTAGATCAGGGGAATAGAATAACGACTGGGTTGGAGTCAGTCTTCTGTTCCAGATCAGTGGACTGAAATGACCGCCAGAATGTAGTCATTCTTCTGTTCTAGATCAGGGGAATGGAATGACAACTGGGTTGGAGTTAATCTTCTGTTCTAGATCAGGGGAATGGAATAACGACTGGGTTGGAGTCAGCCTTCTGTTCCAGATCAGGGGAATGGAATAACGACTGGGTTGGAGTCAGTCTTCTGTTCTAGATCAGGGGACTGAAATTACCACCAGAGTGTAGTCAATCTTCTGTTCTAGATCAGGGGAATAGAATAACGACTGAGTTGGACTAAGTCCTATGTTTTTGATCAGAGTAATGATATGACTGGAGTGGATTCAGTTCTTTTGTTCTAGATCAGGTAATGTAATGACGATTGGAACGGAGTGTTTTAGATAGGGTGATGGTCAGCAAGATGTTCTAGGTCACATTAGGCCAGGCTTTCTCAACAAGGATTTCTTAAAAGATTCCTAGGGGTTGCTTAAGCTGTGGCCGATTGACCTCCAATTGGATCGCACCTGCTTAATTTCCGAGCAAACGCCACTTGGCAGACCCATTAAATGACACCAAATGTATTTTGGGTGTCTGTAACGGGTACATTTGCACTTTGTAAGAGGGGCATTCTGCCAACTCGCCACCAATGTAAGGCACATTTTGGACATTGAGCCACAATGAATTATTAATAGCAGGGGTTACTCCAGATCTGGAAATCATTTTAGGCATCCATTTGGGTAAAAAATAAATGAAACTTCAAAAAACCTCTGAAGTTGAAGTGGAGTTTGCAGTAACCTTAAGGTCGCTAAAACTAGAATCTGAGTGGCTACCCCATTCAGTCAAAAGCTGGGGAGGGTCCGGGATGACCGGGGCTCAGAGGGAGTGTGTTAAAAAATGCTGTAATCAGATTCAAAGGCTCATATGACCAAAAAAAGTACTGCATATAGGAACTCCTTAAAAAGTGAATAGCTGTGTTTTCATTGGTCTGTTTAAGTTTATCCTGTTATTATTGACTGGATTTCTGATTTATATGTTTGCTCAATACCATACAAGACTGTTGATTGGTACTGTTGAGAGATTCCAGTAGCTCCTTTTTTTTTAGTTCTTTATGCCAGACGTTAATAGAAGTTATTGCAAATTAGGTTATTTACGCTTTTGCAAATGAATACGGCCAATAGAAGGCAGGCTATTGTGGTGGGGAGTTTATTTGTGTATAACTGTTTACCAACATAGTGACACAACATACTGTTCTGCTTTCCACATGAATTTTGAAACCATATTGCGTGTATTTGGGAAGTCAGGGTGTTGCGAAACTTACAAGTTTATTTAATAACCTGAAGAAAAAAATGAAAAAAATGTGCCTGTATTCACAGCAACTGGAGATGTTTCTATGTTGTTAATAAAAACTAAACTGGCTGCTATGAGCAGAAAATTCTCCCTCTGGTACTCCAGGACCACCGCTGGTCCTCCAGATTTCCAGGTGCTTCTGCTGCTGTGTTCATGAGCGACAAACAAAATAAAGCATGAAGTTTACAGGTAGGCCCAAATGCCGTGTGGCTGGGGCAGAAGAGAGGTATAGCAAATGGGCAAATTGAAAACTCTGCCCCAAACGCAGGTATAAGGGCTATCTACAACATCTGCCATTACGTCCCGTTTCCTCCACTCTCTATTCATGTTGAACAATAATTTTAAATGCAGAAAGTTCATGTCCATGGTCTTGCTGGATACTTACACCGATTGAAGGAAATCTGCTCATGTTCATCTACCTTATCTATGGGAGAGGTCATACCCATTGCCCTGTACAGACACCGGACAGACAATGTCAGATTTCTGTTGCTGGAAACAAGCTTTTGTGATTGTTTCCAATGATAATAGAAGGAATGAGTGTTGTACACACAATGCTGTTCTATAGATAGGAGAGGGGGGAGGATAAGCGAGAGCCACTCCATTGTGCTGTATTCCAGAGGAAACTACAGTGGTTGTCCCTGCTTGGTCATACTCGGGGCAGATTGATGAACAATGTTCAGGAACACTGTGCACACACTAGATTGCCCAAGATGGGCATGGCTGTTTATTATGGGTGACAATGATCTGCTGGGTGTATGTAGCTTTTGTGTTTATGTCCACCTGAGCTGTACCTAATGAAATCATGGTAATCAAATTTAGCATTAACCCCTTTTCATAGGGCCACTGCTAAGTAAATATCAGATTAGAATATGAAGAAAAACTTTTAGTACATGCACATTGTGTGGTATGCCATTACAAACCCTGCAAATGCTCGCCGATGGGCCACAAATGCAGTCAGCTCTCAATTCTCTGTTTTTGTTTCAGACTGAAATTACAAGAAATGGTGTCAACCCTGCCCAGTTGCTAAAATACAGGATCCCTCCCTCTTCCCATCTCCAATACATATGGAGTCATTGTTTTGTTATCCAAGACAAGAATTGGGGGAGCTGATTAGAGTCTTGGGCTTGATTTACTTAATGGGCCTAATTTAATAAATGTCTCCAAGGCTGGAAAGGATACATTTTAATCAGTGAAGCTGGGTGATCTGAATCTTAATCAGTGAAGCTGTAATGGATCTGGTCATGGATTCAAAACATTTGCTAGCAAACAGCAAATGACTTTGCAGAAATCCATTCCAGGTTTGCTGGATCACCCAGCTTCACTGATGATAGTGTATCATCTCCAGCCTTGGAGAGCTTTAATAAATCAGGCCCAATGAGCTTAGACTGTTCACTTAACTATGCCGGGAAACCATGTTAGGAAAAGAAAATTGCTTTACGTTGGTAAAAAAAAGTCCTGGTTATGCAGGTATGAGGTATATAATGGGTTAAATACCTGTTTAGATACAAACAAAGTTGAGTGGAATTATTCTTCGGGCACAGAAGCCTTTCTAGAAGGAAATCTAAAAAATCTGTTTATATAGGCCGAGAACTGTTCGATCTTCCGGGAAAGTGCTTATTTTCAGTAAGGACTGGGAATGCTGCAATCGGATCCTACAGACGGAGTACCATAAGTCCTAGTAAGTTCTAGTATGTAGGGCGTGTACTTCCTGGAAATCAAAGGATTGAGACATACAAGCCTGTTACACAACTGTGCTGCGTTGTGCCCTGCCAAGTCAAACATGGAAGTGGCCCTCCCTGTGTGTGTGTACGAGGGCCAGGCATTCTGCTAAAAAGAACATCCGAATTCTGGAGGGGGAAAAGCTCTCGTCACAGAGCTGCAGGAATGACTTGGGCCTGGGTGCTATAAACATTCCCAGATAACGCAGAATAAAGCACTTTGGTGATAACCATGGAAGGAGAGCAAAGTATAAGATATTATATAACGAGTTCAAAGTCCTGGGCACATAAACTGCAGACAGATAGTAAAAGATTACCACTGCATATATCAGTGCAATAAAAACAATTCTGCTTGCTGCATCTTTGCTTCAGCAAAACACATTTATAATACATTGAAAGACAAGGTGTGAATGTAGACTTAGGCCCAGTTTAGATCCGTGATTCACTACACAAGCTTAACCTCAGTTCCCGCCTGTAAATAGCCAGTAAATGGCGGTGCTTGGGTAGCATCTGGTGAATGCGGCTGTGGCTGTGGTGGATTGCAGTGTGGTTCTAAAAAGCAACAAGTCACTTTTGGCCTTACGGTTGCTTTTCCTTCCTTGGTTGAAGCACAGTAACAGTTTAATATGTGTCCAGGAAAGACCAAACACTTTGCAGGCCATTATGCCAGAAAGTATGACATTCTAAACAAATATTAAATGCAGTTACTATATGATACAGAAACTTTATGTAATAAATAAGAATCTACTTTCTTCCCTAAACCAAATCCCTCCTTCATTTGTGTCTCACATACTTCCCCTCCCAGGCAATACAGGTCACAATATGTGGGATTCAGCAGCAGAGGCTTGATATACTTGTGATAGGGGATAAGTCACAAGCTAAGAATGGCAACTCATCTCTTAATTCAGCAGCAGTGCAACATTATTGCCCCCTATCACAGGAAACTGAATTAGGACTTTACTGGTTGGCTAAACAGGTATTTATGGTACTTTACAAGGGACTGCAAAGGAGGATACACTATTTAGGAGTCGAGGAATATATTTTGTCTTAATAGAAGATAATCACTCTGATTTAAAGGAGTTGCAAACACTAACAGTTTAATTAACAACTCTGTATCAGAAAATAATTAAAATGTATTTGTTGCCATTATTTCTTTTTTGCACCTCTGCACACCTCAATTCCTGCAGCCCCTTAGCAATTGCTTCCTATATCCAATGGGTAAATGGCATTTCTCAGGGCAGGTTTTTTATTGGTGGTCACAGTGTACCATGCTTGCATGATGTGTGATCATATGAACACTTGCAGGTCACTTAACATATGCACACCTATGCATTAACCTAACATAGCTGCAGTTCAATGCACCACAACTCACAGTAACACATCACTTTGGGTTGTAAAAAACATAAAAGTAATTTACCGATTGTAAAAGAAAAAGGTGCATTTACTGATTCACTGTGGTGCATTGGCAACCTCACTAGCACACCGCATCAAACCACACATATGTGAATGTCTCCTTTGGAAGCTTGTGTGACAGAGAGACAACCCAGAAGACAGGAAAGGGCGTTGTTACCCTGTTACAGGAACAAGGACTTTTAAGGCAAGATCAACAGGTATTGTTTCCAATAAATGCAGATTTTTACATGAAATTGTAGTGGCTGTGTTTTTTTAGATATATTTTCAAGTTGTATGTATATGTTTGTATACACATTTACAAATTTTAGATAACCAAATCTTTGCATTTGATCATCAATTAATACACTGAAGAAATGACTTTCGTACAGAACAAGAGCTGCGTTGTGTATAAGTTCCAAGTGTAAATTCACCTTTATAAGAAATCCTTTGTGGAATGAAATCTTCATGTGAAGCAGCCACAAAATGAAACCACCTAGGAGCAATAAATATAAATTGGCCACATAAAGTACAAACTGTTTCATGGAAAAGAGATTCGAATTACAGAAATATGAAAGTGATTCAGGAGATTATCAAAACATGATTAGAAAAAGGGGGCTATTGTGGGGAACAATGTTTCAAAACACACTTTATTCTCTGTCCAAGACTTCCATAGAAGGAAGTTATCAAATTGCAAGTTCATTATATCATTTTGCAAAAAGTAGGAACGAAAACTAAAATATAAGCTGCTTAAGAAATGACATTTTTTCTAAAAGGTTAGTAAGTTACAGTGACCCTTCCACTCTAGTATAGGGATTAGGGTTAGATTGGAGACCTGGGGTCCACCAGAAAAAGTGAGAAGGAAACCCCACAAAAGTTTTCCTGGTACAGTGGATTTTGAGGCAGCAGGGGCTTGCCAAAGGGAACCTAATTTTGGGGGCATATGAATGGGGCTAACCAGAGGTTTTGTCTGGTCTTCCTGTGGGCTAGTCCAACTTTGACAATGAATAAATCATTGTCACCCTGTAAAAGAAGAAATGTAATACCTGACTTTTTGACTACTGCTGTCTGACCGTTCCAGGTGTGTCAGATATTGTGTCCTCCCCTGGGCTCCAAAAGAAGATACTACACAATACTTGTTGATTCTACCAATATTTGCTCCGATGCACACTGTAAAATCCATTAACACAATAGGCCTGATTTTTAAAAGTTCTCCAACACTGGAGAAGAATATCATGGGTGAAACTGAATGATCCAGCAAACCTGCAATGGATCTGCTCCACCCATAATAGTCTTTCTTCTCAAGTTTTTGAGATCTTTGATAAATCAGGCTCAGAGTGTTTTTGTATGTTAAGGTTGCCCATTGATTTGGAATGAGTGTCAGCACACCTTAAAGCATGAAAGAGTTGACCATTTATGTATAACATTGGGCACCACAAACCATGGCATGAGACAGTGAATTTAAAGACAACATATGCAGTTCTGGAAACTTCAGATTCAGCTCAGAATCTGTCTGCTTTTACAGTTGGCTCTTTAACTTCCTTCTACCCAATCCTTAAATTCATCATGGTTTCCGAAGCCCTGATGTAGGGAGAATGTTGGAGCCCTCAAAATGTGTTACTGGAGATAATTAGATCTGCATGGGTTCAATTCACTGAAGGTTTAGAAAATCTAGTCCGAAATTTGGCAAACTTAAAAAATGGTGAATTCTTTTAAAGCTTACAAGGAGCAAACTCTGCTATTGGATTTTGCGTATGTTTTTGGCTAATAAACAAACTACTGTCAAAATAGAGAGATAGGTTTGCCACACAGAACAAAAAGAAACAAGTGTAATTTATGGTACTTTTTGTACAATTAACATATATTGTCAACAGAACAAACATCATTAGATATGGTAAATAAAACAATGTTATTAAGGTCATTCCCTGATTGGTAACTCAGGGTGTATCTAACTTTATGAACTATACATAGATACTCTACACACTTTGGCTAATTGGAAAATCACCATAGCCAATGTTAAAGATATAGTAATTGATACAGTAATATACAGAAACCGTCAGCGGTAATATTGAGGACGTTTACATTTTATACGTCTGAGGATTGGATTATGTAGAGGTTCCAAAGAAATAGTTAAGGTACATGGTGAATATCTAAGGAATTTCAGGTAACTCACAGGTTACATAGTAAGAAGATGGGTTCCAGTAGGGAGTCCTTGAGAGGAATACCTGTGGGGTCTGGAACTGAATGGGCAGCATTTTAACAGTGGGTGTGATGCTGTTTTCCCACCGTGGAAACGCTGCTCATTAAGTTTTACTATGTAACTTGTGAAGTACCTGAAATACCTTGGATATGCACCATGTTCCTTAACTATTCCTTTGCTGGATCCTCTACATCAGTGGTCCCCAACCTTTTCGGACCTATGGACCACTAAACTTACGGACTCCAGACCACGCAGGGAGCTGTGTGTCACTCAAGGGGGAAAAACTTTCCCCAGAGTGATGTAATTATGCCAGAACCCACCCATTCTCCCATCGCGGGCTCAGAATGGGTGGATTGTGTCCAGAGACACAACACGCCCACCGCCGTGAGCCTGCGTTTTGTACAGGAGACATGATCCGCAGCTCTGGCCAGTGCGCCAACCAAGCGGGGTAGGCGGACCACAGGTTGGGGACCGCTGGTCCTCGTGCTCTCGTGGCCCAGCTGTTAGACGGCCACGGTCTACTAGTCTTTGGTGCTCCACATAATCCCATCCTCAGACCTTTAAAATGTATATGTCCTCAATATTACCCCTAAAGAAGCCAAAAGGCAAAATGCGACGGGCTGAGAGGCGCATAACAGTTACTATATCTTCAACATTGGCTATGGTGATTTTCCAATTAGCCATAGTATGTAGAGTATCTATGTACAGTTTGTAGACACCTTGATGTGTTGGAATAAGACCATTTTTCAATTATTCATAATATTTCATGCAAAGCATCTGCAACATTCTGGCATCACATATTTTGGTTTTAAAATTTTTTTTCCTACATTTGGCGGGACATGAAAAGGTATAACCATCTACAGTGATCCTATTCCCTCTAGCCTGACAAACTACCTCCAGGAAGCCAGGGTAAATATTGGTAAATGGCTGCATTACTACCAATAACTTCCCCGAAGGTTGAGATAGACTGATATAAACAATCATGCATTATCATATAATAAAAATGGATGCAATAAATATGAAAACTTCTTATCACTTTTTATAGATGGCCTAAAGAAACCCAAAGAAATCATTAAGTTATTGCTTGCATCAGAGGTTTCCCGGGTGTTATACATATGAAAGTTAGTCTGGTTTCACTAGTAGATATCTTCCCAGAATAAACTGAGATCACACCTGAATTAGTCAGGGCTGCAAGCTGGATTCCTGTAGTCAGAATGACAACACAATCATGTGTTTGGTGTATATGACGGCTAAACAGGTACCAAACAGTTATATCATACTATTGGCCAGCAGCTGGAAGGAGAAATAACTGAAGGAGGCTGGATAAAGGAAAGAGAATAAGGAGTGATCGTACTGAGCCGCCTGTTAATCCACCACTGACTCATTCTCTGACCTCTTTCCTATTCTCCAATACAAACATAAGAGTGAAACTGTGCAGTTTTCTATCTCCAAGCCAGGCTTCTCAGAGGAAACTGAATCTGGCTTGAAGAATCAGATAATGAATAACATGCATGGGCAAAATGCGAGCATGTGATTAGCAAAACACACAAGTATAAAATATGCATACAATGTAACTAAAGGCAGTTTTATAGAACAAGTTATGGCAAAGTCATATACTGTTGTCTTAGAAACATCACATATATGTTCTAAGAATACAAATTCTTTGTTTTAGCTGGAAAGTAAATTTTGCATTTGGTAAATGACATTTTTTAAACATTACCGTAATACAGATTAAAGCAACATGGTTTAGCAAATAACAGATTGAATGGGTGTTGTATTGCCATTCTTTTAGAACACACAACTATGTCTTTTTGCAGTGCGCTATAATTGCTCATGCCACATGGTGTTGCAAAAAAAAGGGTCACATGTTTTTTAGCAGCTGAAGTACATTAGCATCCCACTGCAAAATAATGAATGTGCCTACTTGCATGGTAACAAGTGAAGTGCCATGTGCGTCAGAAAAGATTCAACAGGTTTTTCCCTTCTACCTGAAATTGCAACTTCTTCTCACAAGACTCTGATGTACACCTTCCTTCTCCTGCATCACTGTGTGTGGGTAAAGTTGTAGTTGGTTCAGATGGAATTCAGCCATTCTCAGTGTTCTTTTTAAATCTAACAAGGTCTTTTACATTGGTGTGAGTGGTGCAGACGTTCCTCAGAGGAGATTGTAACATTCAGCAATCTCGTTTTTAAGCTGGAGCATGAGCAGTGTCCCTCACAACTAAAACTGTGACCTCTGTTGCATGGCGTGAGTTACTAAGTGACATGTTTCAGGGATCAATCCTTTTCCGAAGCCTGTTCTATCAACACTCTTGCTTGGAATATGTCCTACTCCACCCCAAAGGTTGTAGACTGTTACCATGTGGTCAAGTGCTCCACCATTGACGCCACATACTCTTCTTTACATCTACAAGCCCTCAGTTGGCCAGGATTGTTTAAGTAATTTTACTTGCACTAAAAATGTTAATCCCTTCCATGCAGTAGGCCAGTACGCTTTGTTTTATTGTTCCTATACTTGAAGTAGTGGATACTCCTGTTTGGGAACTGTAGGATCTGTGCTCACCATTCTTCTACACTTATTATGGATTGCTATATGCTGAACCTCCATGATGGCTTCATTTCCTAAAGATTTCCCAGTACATAAAATGGATTGACTTTTTGGACTGTGTGCTAGCTGTTCTTTATTTATATATATTTGCTTTTTTATTATCGGTTGACACCCGGGGTGCCCTGCATTTGCACAGTGCTATCAGGACGAAAGAGTGCAGGGAGGATCCATTTGTAGCTTTGTTGTCCAATTAGCTAGTAATTAAGGAAGTTTAGCAGTTTTTTTATCCTTCTGTCACTAGATGAGTATTATTATCATAGTTCCAGGGGAAAGGGTGATGGACTTTGTACACAGAGAACACTTGGTGCCAAGGCTAGATATCTGCATAGCTAATAAAGGCTATGGGCTGAGGCTTTATGTAGCTGAAAGGTCCATACACCTACAACCAAATTGCAAACAAAGTATGATGACAGTCTACTCTATTCTTCTAGTGGTGGGCATTCTAAAGTCTGAAAAAATAAACTTCTGTCTAGAAAATTAAATAATAATCCCAATCAACCCCCAACCTCCTTCCCCACCCTTGATTTTTCCTTCCGTGGAAGCACAGATCCCCCTCAAGGAAGCTTAGATCAGTGCTGATGTGATGAGGTCAGTGTTGAATTTTGCATTATTACCTTATGAATGCAGGGTGACAGGTACATGACACCTTGCCCTTATAGCAGGCCCTTCTTTTTCTGCGTTGAATGTTATTGAAGGACTATGAACATGTAATGTGCATTACATCACAGGGCGGTTAGTATTGCAACCTTAGCTGCAATATTTTTTATCCTCCCAGGAAACCTTTCCAGAAAAAATTTTGGGCTATAAATTTTGCCCTGAATGGGAAAAGTGACAGAGTCTCAATTAAAACAGACCCCTCCATGTCCATAGTCTTAAAAAGGGTCATGAGTAAAGTGACCTCATGTTCCTGATTTTTATCAAGTCTGTCACTGGCTAACATCCCCTGATTGTGTCCCTGAAATGACATTCTCTCCCTTACAGTTGTTAATTGATAGTAAATCTATTTATAGCAGACCAGTGCACCTTTGTAAATGTTTGGTCTCGCTAAAAGCATGGCATCAGCAGTATGGGTCAGATTTCAAGAATACTGAGTAGTCTTTATTGAGGAAGTGTGCAAACTGGAAACAGAGATGAAGAATGCAAAAACGAGAGAGACAGAGAACCAATGCAACCTAGTGACATTAGGGATAATATTAGGTTTTAACCCTCCAGTGTGTATAGAGATCATGCCCATTGTGTGCTGACACCTGCAAGCTATCTCCTGTGCATCTAAGACCCTATTCCTTCAACTAGATGAGGCATGGCACCAAGGCTATCCAAAGTGGGACTTTTTGGAGCTCAGGCTTTTATTACACAAGAGATTCCATATGTCACTAGAATTAAAGCTTCAGTTCAGTGGTGTACGTTTTCAGTATGCCTTAGGTGTTGGGATGATTTTCCTGTAGGCATGTGCAAGTTTAAGATAGCCGAAAATACTGAACCTATTTAAGACTGGGCAAAGAACTCAACATCAGTGATGGGAGGGTAAGAGGGGCTATTTAGCAGGTAAGTTTGTCATAGGGCCCTATGGACCTGCTTAGTTGGTGGTGATCACCAAGTCAGGTTTTGAATAGTAAATTAGTAAAGCACATGACAATGTTGTCATCTATGAGTGACTTCACTTGTAATGGGGTCATATCAGTGCACCAGTTTTAAAAATAAAATCAAGACCTGTTCTTCTGCTTTGAACAATGACTCTTCAATGTTACAAGGTTGATGGAATCGACTTGTAGGTCATATTTTTTTAATGTTTTTTTGCTCTCTAGTTCCCAAATTGATTACATATTTATTGTGCAGCCCTTTGACCCCAGTGGTCTCTAGTAGGAGGTGTAGTAAAGTGGTAATAACAGGATGGTAATAATATCTCTACTAGCTTCCAATCAAACCCATAGCATGTCTGCAGTCTCTGACCAACATCTCCTTACATATTTCTGCAGTCTCTTTCTAGCAGTAGACATAAGGAATGTTATGTTTGTCCCTTGAATTGATTTAGGGGCCACAGGTGACAGCCCTGAGGAAAATTGTACATTAGCACAACACATGGCAACACAAGGTGTTCCTAATGCCCTTAAAAGAATTGAGTGCAGTGATCAGTCCAGTACAAAGATAGACAGCAGTAAAAACAGATAAACCTTCTACCCTTATCCAAAATCGAAAAAGTTTCCATTTAACGTGACATTTGGACCAGCAATACAGATAGAATGAGATACGACATGATGATTACCAATGTGCTTCTCCAGCTTAACTCTTGAGAATGAAAGCAAGATGCCACCTACGTAAAGAACACAATAAGATACGAATACTGCAGGTGGGAAAGTTAGTCATGGTTACTGATGTTGTGATAACCTGCTTCCTGCCGGATGTGGCTTGTGTATCATTTTTTATTTCATTTGAGAGAAGGCTAGATGAATCTACAGGTAATGTAGATGATCATGTTAGGATGCCTTCACACTTGTATGTACAATAACATGCACTAGGTGCTGTGTTATGGAAGCCAGTTCATGGTGCTGGAAGAGCTCCTCAATACAACGTACCTTCCATAAGAGAAATCCTGAATATCAGGTGAATCCGTTCACAATTTGGGCCTTACAATAATGCCTCAAAAGCACGTACAGTGCTTGTATGCATTTATCCAGAAGTTTATAAACCAGGCCATGTTCCTTTTTATTGTGGGAAGGAAGAGAGTAAAAGGAAGAAAAAAGGAAAAAGCCTCTAATTCTCCTTAAACACTCCAATTGTTTTAAGCAGAAGTTTATGCGTTTATGGTCATTTTCGAGTCAACAAATATAACCTGCTTTCTCTGCGCAGCCCAAAAACTCAATGCCCTATAATGCTCTAGTACAGGGTTTCTACACCGGGGTTCTTCCACTGGTTGCATGGGGTTCCTTTTGCAATGAGCAGTTTGTCATTTTATTTGATACCAATGACCTTTTTGGCTGTCTGTAAGGGTGAAATTCTTCTCACTGGCCAGCAATGTAAGAGGCATTCTTCCCACTGACCACCACACTAATGTACTGTGAGTTGTAGATATAGTAATTATAGCAGGGGTTCCCTGAGGACCTGAAAGTTATTTCAAGGGTTTCCCCATGTAAAAAAGGTCAAGAAACATTGTACTTGAGAGAAAGTAAGGCTACCTCTTAGCTGTATTTGGCTGGAGGTAATTCTGGTTGTACACTTGGATGCCACCAGCAAAATATTCTTCTTTCTGAACTATTTAGTGAGAAACACTGCTCTATTATGTACGGGCACATTGGAATTAATGGGAATTATAAAGTGGGTGTTTAAACTAGGGATGCAGACTTTGCATATAAAGTCGAAGGAAGAGTGAACACCAATGTTGAACCCTTGAGAAGAATTCTTGGTATATATTTATTTATGGACCAATGATGTGTTTATTAAATTTCTGTACATTTCTATCACAGTGAGGCAGTATATGTAATTTATTACAGATCACACAGGCTATATGGATTGCAGAATTCATGCAATTTTTTTTGCTAGTTACTTGCAGCAGTTAAGGGTTTATTTTTTTTATCATGCACAAGTACAACACGAAGTATTGGTACATTGGTCCTGATTCATGAAAGCTCTCCAAGAGTGGAGAAGATTCACTTTCATCAGTGAAGCTCCAGAAAACTTGGAATGCATCCGATCCAGAACTGAAAACAAAATTGAAAAAATATCCATTCCAGGTTTGCTGGATCACACAGCTTCACTGATGAAAGTGAATCTTCTCCAGAGTCTTGGAGAGCTTTAATAAATGAGGCCCATGTGTGTAGTGCTGTAGCCCAAGTGTAATGGCAACTGCCATATGTGTGCATTAAAATATAATTCTTACTGGATATCACAGCAATAACACGCACACTGCACCTTGCACTAACATGCACTGCAAGCAGAGCGCACGTGTTGCCGTGTATCACTGATAAACAAAAGTGTAAAATCAGAATGATTTCTTGTGCCTTGCAGTATGTTGTTGCCCGTTTCCTTATTAAGTAAAGGATTTGTCACTATTTTTTCCTTCAGATGCACACACCTTTATTCTCTGTTTTGTTCTTGTGTGTTTCATTCTGCTTGTCTCTACCCAGCCCTTGGTCTCTGTTTATCAGTCTGCTCTCCCCCTCCCCAACCATTTTTGTACAAAGTCCTGGCTGTGTGTCAGGTGAGCTGACGTCAGTCCTTATCTGTCAACGCACAATTCTGTCTTACCAAACCCACATCTCTTCTGTATATACCTCACTGCTCGCTTATTTACATACAAACACATACAGACCAAACCTCAGTCTTATCAACAGACTTCTCCTCGTCATCACTTTCACGAAAACATGAATATTTTAATTTATATGTGCATAAAGACAGCAATGTGATGTAGCTTCATGGACCTAAATCCTTACGTCTCCACAACAATACTTTCCAAATGTCCTGATTTGGAGGGACTGTCCTTCCTTTAGATCCAAGTCCCTCTGCCCGTATCCCCTCCTCACCTATCTCTCTTTTAGGGTAGAAATATTGACTTCCAATATAAATATCATTTTAATAAAATAACTGCTATATACAAATTGGTATTTGGCACTAAACATTTTATGCAGCTATTCAATGGTTCCATTTGCTAGTTTAAAATGCAAAAGCTTTGCTGGTTTAACCAACCATTTTTTGTGTATTTTTATTTTTTTAAGGTCTACAAAATCGGGGAGTGTAAGTTTGTGTCATCTGCCTACAATAAACTAAAAGTGCCCCTCTTCCCTATCACCAAAAGTTGGGAGGTGTGTACAGCTATTTCTTGCAGTAAAGTGCAAAGTCAAACCTGCATTTTAAAAACTCACATTACCGCAATACACTAATGCATGATGGTGACGTTTATTCTGAATGACACCCCAAGTAATTGTAATGCTCAGATGTGAACTTCATGCATCTCGTGGTGCTCTCAAAATTTGCAACGTGGTGCATTTTAAGCCCATTTCAAATGACTAGGTTGTTGTAATGGAGCAGACAAAATTCCACACCTTAACCACATCATAGCAATATAAATAAGACCAAGACTGGTGCATAACAAGATTTACATAAAGTGCAAATGGAATTTGAGTGTAGAATGGTTAAAACTCACTCACTTTCTCTCATTTCCTGTGTGGTCAGGTAGATAAAGTAAGGTGAGGATAAAATGAGGAGAAGTGAAGAGAAAATGTTGCAACAACAACAAAACAACTGAGCAAATGCAACCACGTGATTGTTGCTTGGCAGTGCAGAACTGGACCTCGGAGTTCCCCAAGGGTTAAAATTAAGTTAAAGGTTGTAAATTATCAAAAAAAGAGAAGTAAACTCATATAGTAAATTAGTAATATTTAATATAGATTTAAAGAGTCGTAATGGACTCACAAAAAGTCTGGGAGGATAAGCATTATAAGGCCATCAAGTCCACGCAAAGTCTATGAATTCACCACTCTGGCTGACATCAAGGGGTACAGATTTGTCAGTGAATCTTGATGTGGTCCGCCCCCCCAAAAAGGTCAAAGAAAAGCATTCAATGAACAGTCTCTTCTCTTTATCAGCCTCCTCCAGAAGAGTAGAGCCGAGTTAGAAATATGTCACAACCTGTCGCACAGTTATAGACTCACAATTGGTGAAGCAGAACCTGACTTGTCCTCACAGCTATAGCCAGGCCCTGCAGTCAGCCTGCAGATAAACTGACACATTTACAGCAAGTGTCTCATAGCTGAAATGTGTGCCGGCAAGATAAGATGTTGTAGTCCCTAATGTGAGTTGTAATATTATCACTATTGTTATCACTTTGGTTTCTAAGTAAATGTTCCCAAAGCTACTGACTGCATAACATTTTAGTTGCCCATGTCTTCCTCCAAAATATGGTGCCATTTAGATGCTGTGAGGTTGGCTCACATATTGTTGTAAACTGTTACAAACTTTATTAAGCAAATATCTTCGAAAGCCTGGCTTAGTCTGCTACAAATAAGGCCTTATTATTATTAAAGCTCTTTAAGAAGAGAAGATAAACTATCACAGCAGAACATGCGTAATTCAGCACATCTGTAATTGACCCGGCCCAGATTCTCCCATGGATAGTCTAATTAATTTAGGCCCATAGTGTGTCAACCAGGGCCATTGTTCATGGGGGTGAGGAAGCACTAACCACAACTCTTTTGGGCTAGCTTTCCATAAGACTTTGGATGGTGTTTGGGAATTTTTGCTTGAAGGCTATTTGTGAGGTGTGTCGTAATAAGGGACAAGATGACCTAGCTTGTAATATGTGTTCCAATTCATCCCAAAGTTGTTCTGTAGGGCTAAGGTCAGAGCTCTGTGCAGGTCATTCAGGTTTTTCCAGACTAATGTCTTTATGGATCTGGGTTTGACAAAAACACAGAAATGTGAAAGGGTTGACAAGGAAATAGGTTTAGGATTGAGACAATGTAAAGGGTTGGGGGGAGAAAATGGGGAGGGAGTTGTCAAAAGGGAAAACGTTTGCAAGAGGAAATGGGGAGAGGGTTAGGAAAAGAGAAAGGGTTGGGAGAGGAAGTGGAGAGAGGGTTGGAAAAAGGGAAATATTTGCAGGAGGAAGCGGGGAGAGGGTTGGTAAAATGTGAAGGGTTTGGGAGGAAATAGTAAAAAGGTTGAAAGAAGGTAAAGGGTTGACACGGCACACTAGTATTCTAGTATTAGTACTTGGCCATTTTTTTTTATTACAGTTAAATGGCAAAAAGTTTGTGGACATCTAATCATAACACCTGTATGAGTTTGTTGGAAATCCTTTTCCAAAACCATTGTCTTTAAAACTGGATTTTATTTTGCTGTCCTTGCTTTTTATATTACATGCTTGATTTTAGAGATGGGTCATTACTAGGCAGATCATAACTGGTTGGGAGAGGCTGGCAGGGTACTCTGCATAGATTCCTGAAAATGGGTAGCACCCTTATGTGATGCCAAAAATAAAACTGAAGTCCAATAATGTCCAAGAGGTGGACCAGGGACAGTCAGTGTGGAGAGCATGGGCCTTGATAATGTTCTATGCCCTCCGTACAAAGATACAGCACACTCCTCAGGACTTGCTAATACATTGTAAGAAGCCTTTAGTGTTCAGTGAAATGAGACTAAACAATTTTAGTACAGGAGAGGAGCCTCTACATCTCTACAAGATGTCCAGGTTCCTTCAATTCAACATTCCATGTCTTCCTTTGTGTAGCTAAATTCATCAATTTAAAGGGGTGGTCACATACTTCTGCCAAAAAAATCATAGCCAATCAATGTAAATTCTGCAAATGGTTAACTTTACTATCATCTCCATTGCGCCTCCCTCTTCCCTGCACACGCAGACTTTCTCAGTGTCCATTAATGGATAACTAAACTGAAACGCATAATAAGAAAAACAACCAAGCTCTAGGTGAAAGATTACAGTGAAACTGGAATTGTGGGAAATATGTTGAGATGAGTAATTACTCAGAGAGAAATAAAAATAAACTTTGTCACATTGATGTGACTTTCACGCTGGAGGGCAGGGGGGCCGTTGGAAAAATAGCATAGCAGTGACGGATAAGGCAGGGTTAGCCCACATGTTTGTACTCAAAGCATCTATTCAGCATTTTAGAAACAAGAGAGAAAAAAAAGAAAGTTTGAAGGAGAACTCCAGACAAAACACAGCATTCAAAATAGTAGTTAAAGCAGACCTTTTTAGTTAAAATGTAACCACCTCCCATCTGCTTCCTCCCCCTCCCTGATACACTCCTGACCTCTGACCCTTGGACTATGGTGTCAGATTTAAACAAAGTAAGGAAAACTAAAAAAGGAGACAAATATATATCCTAGTAAGTAAAGCTACACACGTGAAATATTTGTCGTTGGAAAGGATCTTTCACTTAGTCCACCAACTAAGGACTGCACGATGCATGAATGAGCCATGTACATACAGCACCGTTCTTATCTATGGAGAGGGGAGGGGGAGAACAACAGAGCGGCACCCGGCTCCGTGCTCTCCCCCTTCCCTTCCAAAAGATTGTTCACACACACCAGATTCTCGTCAGATATCGGCTCGGAGACGATTATCGGACGAGAACTTTTGGACGTGTGTACGTAGCCTTAGGCTACGTACACATGTGCAATAATTATCGCTAGAAAACGAACGATTAACGACCGATCAATGAATATGCACAATTATTTTGAACGATTGTATTGTGCACCATTCTGTACGATCGTTCTAATATAGTCCACCAATAATTGTACACACACTAGATACGATTGTTTGAATGATGCAGGAAGTGACATGTAAAAGAGAAAGCGTATCACAGAACAATCCACTATCACTAAACGACTGTACACACAATAGATAGCGAACGATCATCGCACAATCAGATCCGCCGGGAAGGTTGTTTGTTTCCAGCGACATTTCTCCTTCATCTGCGTCGCTGGCCAGTTGTTGTGCACTTTTTTTGTTAACAATTATCGGACGAACGGTCGTTAGTCGTTCGTTTCCAACGATAACTATTGCACGTGTGTACGTAGCCTGCAGCCTTATGTAAGACTGAGTGCTCAGATCGTAAGATAAGTGTAATATAACTACTTCTATTTAAAGACAAATAGGAGCTATTGAAGTGCCTACGTCACACCACATTAATAAGAATACTGACTGCAGTGAGCAGATTTTGTAATAGCCAAGGGCCCTTGTGCACAAAAATGCACAAACAGGTCATTTGGACATCCTCACCCCACACCAAACCAGTGTTGAACTTTGTGTATTGGCTTCTAAAGCAGTCAATACATTGTACCACCAAGACCAACCAGAGATTCCTGTGATTGTTCCATTCTACCTTTTGGACTGCACATGACTTTATAGTTTCGTCTAGACTTTCAAACAGCAAATAATAGAAGCAGTATGAAAAAAAAGGAAAATGATGCTTTCAAAAGAGTTTCATGCAAATTCTGTAAATGGTTAACCCGATACGTTTTGATTTACCAAAAAAACTTTGATTTCCACCAGATAAGCTTTCCATTACAGATCTTGTTTGCTCAAACACTTTTGCATTGTGCAATAGTGCATTGGTACTCACAGCTAAACTTTCTCTGGGTTCATTGCAATGATATCTGAATTTTGCTAGGCATATCTGATTGCTCTACAGGCAGATCAGCGGTCTTCCTGCTCTGGTCTTGACTTTCCTAGGAAAAATATAGAATCTTTCATCTTCTTTTGAAAATTCTAGCTGCTTGGCTGTTACAATGATCCAAAGGCCTCAATACTTTCTAAGTTAATGACCTGAAACAGGCATGAGGAGAAAAAGTTCTGGTTAAAGATCAGTAATTCCAAGTATAGAAGCCAGAGGGTCAAGATGACAGCTGGGAGTTCAATTTACAACTTGAGAAGTCAAAAGGGGTAGCCGCCTTTTTTTTATTTGAGTACTATTACTTGACATTGTGGATAGAGGAAGTTGCCAATATCTTTTAAACAACTTTCTCTGGTTTGCACCAAAAGTCAGGTTGCCTAATGCTTGTTCCTCAACATATTGGTTGGTCAAGATGATCTGCATGTTGTTTAAACAGAATTAAAAAAAAATCAATTAGGTTCTTGAAGTTTCCAGAAGTTTTGGAAACACCCTACATTCCGTATATGGTTGCTGAATATGATTGGTAGAGACTATTGCAAGAAACAGACTTTTGCAGGTGGACATTGGGAGATATGAGAATGTGTTTATAGTTCTTAATTTTTGAGGTAGCTTTAAAACCAGGCTGGTCTCTTCCAGTGGAAAGGCTTTTCCCCCACTCAACCGTGTTACTTTTCTTACCCACCACAACAGTCAATATAGGCATAGAAAATGCCCAGGCGAACACGAAAAAGCTGTAAGTGTGCATAAAAAATATGAATCTTTCTTTGCACAGTTTAAAACCTAGTGCTTCAGATATATTTTAATAAAATCGCAGCTCTTGTCCCACTTACCTTTCTGACCTGATACCTAATACTCCCCTGGATGCTCTTTTCGCTCCTCCATTGACCTACTAATGACTTCCTCGCTCATAACCTCATCACATGCACGGCTTTAAGACTTTTCTAGAGCTGCCCCGACTCTAGAATAGTCTTCCTCGTCCTATTCGGCTTGCTCCTACTTTCTGCTCATATAAAAGAGCATTGAAAACCCCTCTTTTCAAACTCGCCTACCTGTTTTCTTTTGTCTTATAACCGTCACTACTTACCCACCAGTCTATATCCCCCTCCTATTGTGTGATACTTCTCCCACCTCTTAGATTGTAAGCTCTTCTGGGCAGGGACATCTCCTCCTCTTGTGTCACTGTCTGTATCTGTCTGTCATTTGCAACCTCTATCAGCTTCATAATACCCCATATAGCTGTGTAATATGTTGGCGCTATATAAATACTGTTTAATAATAACAACAATATTAATAATAATAATAAAAGCTGCTCAGTGCTTTCTTATGCATTAAGATCACAACACAAAGCATTTGAGGAAACCTGCAAGAAAATATAGGTTAGACAGTGTCAAATATTTAATTTGCTGCTTGTGTACCCACTGCAAATATTATAATTTAATAATAACTTAATAATTTAATAATAACTGCAAATATTCACATTAGTCGTGCTAGCCATTGGCTAAAAGTGAAAAAAAAATGCAAATATATGAACAGGATAGGAAATCTTCCATGGGTAAACCATTAGTGGTTCTTTTAAAAGGATTTCCCTACTTTGAAGAGATCATCTTGCTTCTTTTGTGTTTACAGGGCAGGAAGTAAAGGGAAATCTTCATTTTTTTAGCAACTGGCACAAAACAGGGCTTGACCCTTCTCCACTTTATCCAAAGTATTTTTTAGCAGATGATTAGAATCTCATTATGGGAGGTGTAGGAGGATTCTGGAAAACAATGAGAAAAGGACTGAGAATATAAAAGTCTGATTGCATCAAAGGTTCATGGGGTGCAGTGTAGTTTTGTAGCATTGCATAGTACCATCCAGTGACGTTACCATTGCCTAAGGCTCAATCAGTCTCCCCCGCCTTCCTTCCTCTACTCCTGTGTGCCCAGCACCTAATAAAGCCGTCTGTCTGATGCTTAATACAATGAATCACTTCCAAATTAAAATACATGTATGTTGATCTGCATGTGTGTCATGATAGTCTATGTCTGTATTGCTCATCATATATCAGCAGCTGATAACTTAAGTAAAGCACCACTTCCTTTCTTTTGTATCCAAACCACAATTGCCAGATTTTTACAGAACTGCAATTAGTTGAAATCAGCTAAATACATTCCAGATGCAAAATGTGCTTAATATCTTAAAGTTATTCTCCTTTCTGAAATGTGCACAGCTAGGTAAAAATGTCTGTCCTCTGCCAGCTGCAGAGTGTGGCCCTTGTTTATTGTGTGGAAGCAGTGGCCCCTCTGCTTAGATGCACCTATAGTTCAGTGATTGGCAAAGCACATGCACACTGTTATTTGAAGACATTTGGTTCATCAGGGGGCATATTGGATCTCTGCAAAGAGATTGCTGCTTCCACACAGAGAACAAGGGTCACATTTTGCAGTGTGCTGGCAGGGGACAGGATTTTCTTTTCAATGGTGGCTGATTTTAAACAAACCCTTTTCTTTTGAAGTGAAATGTGTTTAGCTCTACAAATGGGCTTTAAAATCTAGTAAAATTGTATGCACTGTGAACCCAATCACTAAATTGTCATATAATGTCACTAAGATGTCATATAAGCTTTAACCTGCTAAAGAGGAACATAAATGAAAGACAAATCCAATTCTATATTCAATATTACATTCTAATTTCCTATTTTAATGCAAGGAGGGTAAGAACCTGAATTTGACATGGTATAAGCACACTGCAGTCCCTGTACAGAAAAGTACAAATGGGAGAAAAGCCTTTCGGGTATGTTTTCGTGCATGCATGAAGGCAGAAGAAATCAGTGATTAGGAAAAAGACCTAAAAGTGAAACTGCAGACAAACAAAAAATAAAAATAAAATCAGGTCTCACCTGCAGCCAGGCAGGACTGGGTTGTGTGGCAGAGTTGAGTGAATCTCAGAACCAGATGGACAGAAACACAAATCCTTTGGCCGGGAAAACAGCTCTCGTATATGGATTTCACTTATTAACAATATACCGTATTAATTTAGCGCCAACATATTACCCAGCGATGTACATTACATAAGGGTAGCAAATGCCAGACAGATACAGACAGTGACACAGGAGGAGGAGAGAACCCTGCTCAGAAGAGCTTACAGTCTAAGAGGGAGGGGATGTATTTAATGTACAGCGCTGCGTAATATGTTGGCGCTATATAAATCCTGTTTAATAATAATAATAATAATAATAATGTAGCACACAATAGCACATATGGGGCCCGATTTATTAAAGCTCTCCAAGGCTGGAGAAGGATACACTTTCATCAGTGAAGCTGAGTGATCCAGCAAACCTTGAATGGATCTGGTCCAGGATTCAAACCATTTGCTAACATATCATAGCTTCACTGATGAAAGTGTATCCTCTCCAGACTTGGAGAACATTAATAAATTAGGCACAATGTATTTACCTGTTTGCTTGAGTTTTATTTTAATGTAAGTTTAAAAGTATTTGAGTATTTTTAAATTGACAGCATCCATAAAAACTGAACCTGGAGACCTTGCCATAAAAGTCCTTGTTCAGGTACTTCCTGGTATTGGGTGACAAGGTCACGTCCTTGTCCCCCATTTGTGTTCCTACTCTGTCACACAGGCATCTAATGGAGACTTAGCACACACACTGGGGTAGATAGACTATTATGGGAGAACCTGGGTGATCCAATAAATCCAGACTTGTTCTAGGGGTGAAAACATTGCTAAAATTATTTTAAGAATAAATTATTCTAGGTTTGCTGAATTATTATCCTATATTAGTCCATACATTACATAGACATGGTCAATGCTGTTACCATCAGGAATCCCAACCTAGCAAATGTCTTGTAGCCTTCACTGGATTGCAGGAGGGTTTTGAGGTCAGGGCCCTGTTCAGGCCATCTGAGTTCCTCTACAATATTTGACCAATCGTATAAATCTAATGACCCTGACTTATGAAAGCTCTCCAAGGCTGGAGAGAATACACTTTCATCAGTGAAGCTGGGTGATCTAGCAAACCTGGAATGGATCTGATCCAGAATTCAAAACGTTTGCTAGCAAATGATTTTAAAAATCCATTCCATGATTGCTGGATCACCCAGCTTCACTTCTGAAAGTGTATTTTCTCTAGCATTGGAGAGCTTTCATAAATCAGGGCCAATGAATCAAATGGGTGGAGTTGGGAACTCATACATTTATCCAATTTTTCCATTATATAGCACTGAAAAATGGTGAAAAGTGTAATATGGTGTGTTAGCAAGACAACAGATCATCCTCGTTAAGAAAAGCTAAAGCCCTTTACGGAAGTCTGATAGACATCAGAGATTTGTCACAGGAAACAATCTTTTGTGATTGTTGCTAGTGACAGATGAATGAAGGAGTTCTGTGCACAGAGGGAATGAGGGAGTTCTGTGCTCTTCTCCATAGAAGTGAACAGCAAGTCAGTTGTTCATCATTCCACTGGGATCAATTAATAAACAACATTGAGGAACTGCTGTACACTTGTCAGATTTTTGCCTGAGATCAGCATAATCGGTTATTTTAGGTGATGATTATCTCATGTGTGTGACTTTATACATTGCTTGCACGGTACTTTTTGGTTCAGTGCCACTCATGGCCCAATGATTAAGTCTTATATGATAACAGGCAGCTGGAGATATAAATATATATATATATATACACATTTTGCTTGAGCTAAGAATTCATATAAACCCCTGCCCCCCCATACATCCCAAGAGATAAAAGAATCCTTGATGATTCAATCCACTAAATTGAAATGTCAGTTTTGGGCACACACCCCTTTAAGAGAAACTTGCAATGTGTTTATTCAGCAACTTACATTTGTATTTTCTATTGACAGGCCAGTCATTTTTTCATTGTACACAGTGGTAAGCGAAGCCTTAGGCAGATTCCTGTGATTCTTTCTAATATACAAAATCTGGGTAGGGTCTTCTTGGAACAAGCACACTGATATGAAGAGGCTCTTCAAACTGCTTACCAGGCAGGAATGTGTGATGGATTCCAGCTTTTGGCCCAAATACTATCAGCCTTAGCTGTGGTTTCACAAGAATGTGCATTCTTTGAAGCAAATTCAGCCTTTTAGGCACCTGACAAGTTATGTAAGAAAAAAAAAACAATGTACTTAAAAGGGGCTAAATGTTACATAGAAGGGAATTTTGTAGAAATGTAAATCAAGAATTATAGTATGCAATTCTTCAATTTCTTTCCTCTGGGACACACTAAGAGAACTTTCTAGCAAAAGATCAGAAGGGCTACCATGGAAGAAATCTTTATGAAAACACTATTTGGCTGATTATCTGGCCTCAAAGAATCACCATCACTCCTATATGAGATAGTTGGAAAACCTATCCCAAACCCACGGGCATTAACATGGAGCTGGCTCTCCTTTGTGTTAACAACCTTCGCTTCTTTGGAAAGGCTTTCCACAAATACAAACAATTGTGCACTTCGACCCTTGTGGCAACAATTCAGGGAAGGCTCTGTTCCAGAATGACCTTGTCCTTGCATACAAAATCAGCTTCGTAAAAACATGGTTTTGTTTGGTGTTGCTGGGACTCAAGTGGTCTGCACAGAGCTCTAACCTCAACCCTAAAGAACCCCTTTGGGAAAATCAGAAAGCCAACTATGAGCAAGGTCTTCTTATCTATAGGCACATGACTTCCGGCTTTTTTGGCTGAATGGGTACAATTTCAAACGGACACACTCCACATGATTGTGAAAGTCCTTACCAGAATAGTGGAAGCTGTTAAAGCCATGCAAAGGGCCCGGGTCCATATTAATGTCCACGGTTGTGCAACAGGATGTCTAACAAGCTCATATAGGTCTAATGGTCTATATAGGTCTAATATATATATATATATATATATATATATATATGTGTATGTTTTTTCTGTTGTTTGAAAAAAAAAAAACATTGCTATAGATGGTGATGGAAAGGTCAACTTGAGTGCACAATGTAAGGCTGACATGTGCATATGTGCAATAATGAAAAAGAACAGTCTGTACAGAGCAAAGAGTAACATGACATAAATACTCAAGATAAGACCAAACACTGTGTAACGTGATAAGAAAATACAGCAAAGAGATATACATTTTTGTGTGATTTCATTGTTTTTGGGACAAACATTTTCTTCCTTATGTATTTAGTTTCCGTATACAGTGTTTATAGCTGTGGGGTATTATGAGTAATTATTATTTATAGTATACAGGCACTACTACTTTTTTATGGGATTATGTTTGGAATTAAAATAAACATAAACAGATCATAATATAACATTTATAACTAAAAAGGACAAGAAAACTGCTGTAAATTGCGTATAGAAAAGCTACAGAGTCCTATAAATTGTTCCTCTACCCCTTTCCATGAAAATCTAATGCTGGATTTACCTATAAATGTGCAAAGTGAGCCAGGCAAGGAAAATACACTTACACTATAGCCTTTCCAACAGTTTTTGGATAATTAGCAGATTATTTTGTATTATTATTATAATAATTCAGCATATAGGTGACAATACTAAGCTGATGTTTTGATGAGTCCTGTAGTTTTCACAATGACTGCTGGACACTAATAACCAACCCATTTGATATCCATTTACCAACTATGTAAAATCTCTCTAAACCACAAAATATCATATATCAAAATAATCAGTTTGATTACCAGGACTCTGGATTGTTAGGGGTCCCCTTTAGCTGTGATGCTAATAGAGTAATAGAAGTAATTACATTGATATCATCCAGTGTTAGGTAGAATAGGCCAGCCTAAGAGAGGAGAGAGCAAAAAGTAGGTGCGGGTTGTGTTTCCCTCCTCTAAGGCTTAGAGTTAATTGGGGGTAAAAGGGGCAGACTGGGCTTTAATTGTGTATTTGTTTGCCCTCATATTGTCACCATTGCCAGTTTGCTTTCTCCTTTACCACTGGCAAGTGACTAGGGTCCTGCAAGTAGGCGTAAAGCCTTTTCCCAGGTAATTTACTCTTGTTCCAAATTAAATTTAACTGATGTTCTATGATGTGCTGTTCCAAAATGAAGTGTTGTTCTTCATTTGCCCAGCGTGTTTGAGGCCATGGCACTAATGGATAGCAAAGGGACATCCATCTGTATCCAGATGGGACTAATTTTTTTAAAGCTCTTCAAGACTGGAAAAGAGACTATCATGGGTGAATCTGAGTGGTTTAGCAAACCTGGAATCCCACAGGTTCCCCCTCTCCAAATTCTTGGAGAGCCTTACTAAATCAGGCCCATTGCATAGCGTTCTTCCAGGGTAATTGAATTGTTTGCCTATTCTACTGTAAACATGACCAATATTTTTGAACAGGGCTGATTGCTCAGTAAATTCCAATTTACAGCCATTTCTGTGTAGGTATACGGTCAGGTCCACTTGAAATATGGGTTTCTATTGATATGGTAGAAGGACCCAAAACGGTTTAGCAGCTCCTATGGGTTGGTGCTGAACACACCAATGTTTTATGCTTATTATTATTATTATTATTATTAAAAAACTGTATTTATATAGCGCCAACATATTACGCAGCGCTGTACATTAAATAGGGGTTGCAAATGAGAGACTAATACAGACAGTGATACAGGAGGAGAGGACTCTCCCCCAAAGAGCTTACAATCTCTTGGTTACAGACCACTCTGTTAATGATTGTTTTAATACTTGCCATATTATAAGTAAAACCGATCCACTCTATTACATCCTGTGAAATTTTCCCTTTCATTTTGGGACTTTGGTTGCTGCAGGCAGCACAATTATTTGTAAAACAAACATCAGTGAGCTGGTTTTTGTTATTTTGTTCTTGCAGGATCTGTGTTTGGTGTATAAGCACAGGACACATACCTGTTACACATGAAATACAGTCTATTTTTACCTACATGAATAATGGAAGTTAGGCTGGGGACATGGCAAGAACTTTATCATCCGAGGGAATCAGAGTCACCCCCCACCACTTTCTGAAAGAGGACATTCATAGCTAGACTCAATGTGCTGTAGCTGACACCTGTTATCTTGATATCTTCCATTTTATCTGCATTCTTTTTTGGGTTGAAATATTTTCCTCCATGTTTGTTATTTCTGTCTGATACAAGGTGTGTGGGAATACTATATCCACAGGGAGCATAAAGACATTCTATACCTACAAGGTGTGTAGGGGTATGCTACATCTACATGAGGGCTATCCATATCTACAAGGAGTGTAAGGACACTCTATATTCACATGATGAATGGGGGCAAACTACAACTATAATGTTTGTGGGGGCAGTCTATACCTTAAAGGAGGGTGGGGGTGCTATACATCTACAAGGATTGTGGAGGAACTCTATACCTACAAGGAGTGTAAGGACACTATGATCACATGAGGTATGTGGGATCCAATACACCTACAAGGTGTGTAGAGGCAATCTATATTCACATCGTGAATGGGGGCACACTACAACTATAAGGTTTGTGAGAATACTATGTACCCTAAAAAAGGGTGGGGGTGCTATACATCTAGATGGAGTATGTGGGTACTCCACAAGGAGTAAGGGGCTATCTATACCTACAAGGAGTGTAAGGACACTATGTTCACATGGAGTATGGAGGATCCAATACATCTACAAGGTGTGTAGAGGCACTTTTTACCTTAAAGGAATATGGGGGCACTATACATCATTGTTTGAGTATGTGGGTACTCTATACCTACAAAGAGTGTAGGGGCATTCTGTATCCACATGGAGTATGGGGGGCACTCAACATCTACAATTAGTATAATTATGTCTACCTGGAGTATGTGAGAACTCTATACCTACAGGAGTGCATATAGACTACAGGGGCACTCTATGGAGTGTTGGGGGACCCTTTACCTACAAGCAGTGTGGGGGCACTCCATACACTAATACTCTAAATAGGGGTATGGGGGACCTGTATAGCCAAAAGGAGTGTGGGGGAACTCCACATCCACAAGGAATGCAGGAACACTATATCTACACATAGTAGCATAGGGACACTCTATATTTACACTAGAGTAGTTATAGAATGTGGATGAACTATATAACTACATGGAATGTTGGGGAACTCTATACATACAAGTAGTGTGGGGGCATACTACTTTTACAAGCAGTGTGTTGGAACTCTACATCTACAAGGGGTGAGGGACAAGCTAACCCAAACCTAAGCTATTCTGTTCATACCTGGGGTGGGTAGTAGCTCCTCAAAATGTCATTTCAGTACAGTATCAATGTGACCTCATGCCAATACAATTTATCATGGAATGAACCTATATCTTTTTCCTTAACTGTTATCTGTGTTTGTTTTAAGCATATTTAGAATCCCCCATACTGGGTTTGTTTTCTTAACCAAAAAAGCAAAGCCGAGGTTTGAAGATTTGATGAAAAGCAGCCTGACGTAACCTTGGTTCAATGCCCTGAGGCACGATGGATCATGTGATGGCTGCACAAAGCAATCTCATGGATTCCTCCCTCCCTCTGTTCTGCGCACACACCCAGCGATTGCAACAGGAAGAGACACGTAGTGAGAGAAACTACAAACACACGTAACCGGAAGGTAGAGCGTTAACACATACCTAATACACACCTAGGAAATGTGTTACCTTTGTGTATAAACAAACATTGAAAATATCATAAAAGTGGGTCATTCTTCAATATTATTTCACATATCAGTAGGACATAGTTGTTGTTTGTTCCAGGTTTTAAAGATTTGTCCTTGGATGCGTCCTTGGAAATGATCCTACTTGTTCCTACTGTGTTAGTACTGAACACAGTGACATATAAATACCTCTTTTTCTGCATCTGGTTATAACCATTCATTAAAGCTTTGGTTTCTTCTCTGGACTGGATCTTATTATTTCACTGTAATACAAACTAGAGCTATCATATGTATAATGCACATTTTTTTTACTTAATTAAACCACAGAGAATGTCAGATATAACACAGCATGATTGGAATCAAAACTGGGCCGGGTTCCTCACCAAGTCTCCTCAATGTGGTCAGTTCTATTGATCTTTCCAAGTCTGAGAATTCACAGGCCTGCAGCGAGAGGGTAAAAGGTTCTTGTTAGCCAGCAGCCTTCCTCATTCTCTGGAAAATGAGTGAAGCTTAATAATATATGACGGGATGCTAGTGTCTAGATCCCTGGTACTAAACCTGCATCCCTTTGCAGTCTTCAGTCTCTAACAGACATTAGTCAGTGTTTTCCTTGCCTAGGTGCTTACTCAGTATAGGGATGTAAGGAATGTGTTATGTAATTATAGGGATCTCTAGCAGTCTTTTGTAACATATTCCCATACTCTCACAGTCTTCTTCAGCAATTCCTTGTCTCTTATACCAGGACTAATGCCTTTGACATACTCCTGTACATCCCAGCAGTCTCTGACCATCCACTGATGTCCAGTCTCAAACCATTTTTAGCATTGTGTATATGTTATGTGTGTCCCTTTGGTGATGTATGTGGGAACTCTACCTACCAGGAATGTAGGGGCACTCTTTATCTACATTGAGTATGTGGGTACTCTACATCTACATAGAGTATAAGGACACTCTATACCTGCAAGAAATGTAAAAACATTCCACAAATCCAAGGAGTGTGGCAGCATTCTTCACTTGGAAGGAGTTTGGGAAAATTCTATAATTGCAAGGAATTTAGGGGCACTGTGTAACTACTTGGAGTATGGGAGCACACTATGGGCCCGATTTATTAAAACTCTAAGACTGGAGATGATAGATTATCATGAAAGAACCTGGGTGATCCACCAAAACCTATAAAATATAAGGTCCAGAAATGAAAACATATGCCTTTTTAAAGCAAATGAAATAAAAAAATCTATTAAAGATTACTATATCACCCAAGTTCTCTGTTACCACTTCGCCCGCAGATCATCTGTCTAGCAGCCTACAGCATCCTCAGCTTCCCTTTAGCTGTGCAAAGATATACCTTTTTTTTAGCATCCCCTGCACTTTCTCTGGAGCTGTGCTCAGCTAATGTATTTCAGAAAATGCGAGCAGCTAATGAGCAGAGTAGTTCCTGGTTCCAACCTTGTCCTGCTATTGGCTGCTGATTCTAGGTTCTTGTGCTATATCCTCAGTGCATTTCCTACCTCTCTGCCAACTAGTCGTTTGTTTGGCTTCTCTGTATTTGACCTTGGCCTGTTACCTAACTCTGCTTTGTCCGCTGCCTGCCCTGACCTCGGCCTGTTACTTGACCTTGCCTGCCGTCTGCCCTGACCTCGACCTGTTACCCGACCTTCGCCTTGTTGGCCACCTACTCTGTCCATCAGTCCGCCTGGACTATACCTTATGCTGTCATCTGAGTGCATGATCTGCACTGTCCCTACACTGAAGCCCTGTGTCCTGCTCGCCCCCGGTAGGGAGAGCCTGGGGCCGCGACCTGGTGTTCTTCCACAGCAAAGCAGTCTGGTAGCCATTAGGGTCACTGGCCCATCATCCCTTGCGGGGTAGTCTGATGCCCCAGGTAACCCCACGTCACCCGCCAGGGGGCGCAGCCCTAACATTCTCCCATGATAGTTTCTCTTTTCCTTTGCTTTTGGAGCCCTTTAATAAACCAGGCTTACATCTACATTTTATCTACAGGAAGTTTGGAACTTCTTTACATGGGAACCTCCTTACCTACAAGAAGTATTGGGGGACCTCAACACCTACTTGATAATGTCAAGAGCCAAACCTGAGGCTAACTATATCATGTCAGTTGACCACCACTGGTCTAGCTATCCAACTACTTCTGTGTAGAAAGAACAAAAACAAAGTGAGGGTCCTTTATCAATCATTTTCTGTTATGGAATAACATAACGCTGCCCGTCTCTTAACTGTGCCACTTTATTGTCTAATTGTCACAAACTCCTGCCCACCTTATGTTGGCTACAAGCTGTTGTACAGACACACATTACTAAGCACTATTTACTTTTGCCACCACCATGAAATCCATCATATGGAATACCCTATGGCTGATGCATAAGTATAAGTATAGGAAAATGAATGCAGAGAGATGTAACCACAAAAGGAACAAGGTGAAAACAAAGATTGTGTAATAAAACGAGAAAATACATGGCAATTGTACACAATACAGAATGTTTAGGCAGACTTCCTTTTCAAGAAATATATTTAAAAGGTAGTGGTATGGCTTTGGCAAAAATGCACAATTATGAAGCTTAAGCAGTGTGTTTTACAAATGTGCTTAGTGCTCCTCTGATGTCAGCATAACACTCTACCACCAGCATGGTCCTATAGTCTCAGAGAGCAGATCATAGAACAATAGGCTGTACAGCAGTTTCTGATGTCTGACCTTATCTACAAATGGTGGTCATAGGACATTATTCAGGACCTTCATTCCTTATTCCCTTAATCAGCATTTGTACTGTATTATTGATCAGACCACAGACTGATAAAAGAGAACATCACATAGTCATATGATTGTCAGACTGTAAAAGGACCTTAGAGTTATGGGAACTGTCGCAGAGAAAGTCATCAAGTTTTACAGCTGTGGTACTTACGGGACATAAATTAGTCACTTTCTTCTCCATATGTGTAACTTCAAAAAGACATTTAGAGAGAAGTAATTAGCAGTTACTGATATAAAGATAAACACGGCATCCAATAAGCAAACCATGAGCCTTTGTACGAGCACAAAACAAAGCTTAGATATCAGAAGAAATTGATGAAATGTATGGTTTTAATTTGAGATGTGGCCACGTAAAGAAGTATGTACACCCTATAAAAAATAATGCCTTTTAATTAATTTGTAACAAAGTTATTATTAGATGCAATAATGTACTGTGAAAATGTAAGTACACCCTTGGCCCCGTGCGTTGGTATTGTTACCTTTAGCAGAAATCCTTCTTGTTGAGATTTTGCATCACTTCCCACCTATCCATGCAAAATTCCTTTAGTTACATTATGTTTGTTGGTTTTATTCCATGAACTGATGAACTGATTCAGATAAGGACTTTGACTAAGCAAGTGCATGGCCTCCAATTTCTTATTTTTGAGCCATTTGTTGGTAGATTAGCTTGTGTGCTTTTGTGTGCTATTGTCATTAAAGATTCACTTTTCCTTCTACTTTTGAACAGATGGCCTTTCATTTCTATCAGGCACGCTGTGATGTAATGCAGAACTAATTTTTCACTTGATAAGTGACCAGGTCATATGCAGCAAAGCAACCCCAAAACATACCATTTCCTTTACCATGCTTCAAAGCTGGTTGGGTAATTCCATTAAAATGTTGTCTTCGGTTTGCAAAAAATACATCTACAGTTACTGTGGACACACAATCCACTGCACATTTTTCTAGTAATCCAAGTTTTTCTTTATGTTCAGGGGTTGTAGCCTTACTCTGAAGCTTTTTTGACAGCAAAGGCTATTTCTTTGCATACCTCTTATGCAGTTTTAATTAACACAATCTCTTTCCAAATGTGCATGTCTGCACTGAACACCAAACGTTACCCTTGGATTTTGGGACTTCTTTTAGCATTAGTGAGCTCTTGCCCTTGTCCTTTTATTGTGCCAACCAGTCCTGGACAAATTAGCAGTTATTTTACATCTATGCACCTTGTACATATTTTTCCTTACAGTGAAATGGTTACGTTCAAATAATTTGCTGACTTTTCTAAATCCTGAGCTAGACTCCACAACTTCCTGTGTGTGGGTTTACAGAGTTCTTCTGAACTTGGCATTATGGCACCACACACAATAATAGGAAATAGAGGACCAGACCCAAGGAATTAGAGGCTTACACAAGCCAAATTCTACCAACATACTCTTTTAGAAGGTTCTTATTATTGGCACCTAATATCGAACACCTAATTCTAATTCAAGATTGAATTGATTTAAAATGGTAGTTAGTGTTCTTACTTTTTCCACTTACAAAATCTGCAATTCCATTATGTTCAATTTTCTCCCCTACTCAAAATACACCCCCCAAGCCGATGCTGGGGTTATAAGGGCTGCTATTCACATAGTAGGGGAGACTTCACACTTGCAGGGGAAGTAACACCATGAACCAGTTTTAGATACCATTCAAGCATGTTACCTAAAAGATTTGTTAATATTGCTGTAAGGCCCTGATCCGCACCAGTATTCACCAGACACCAGTGCCCCAATCTAACGCTGCCCTCTTCACCTTTAGCAAGCCCCCGCTCAGCCTCGAGAGACTGGTTGAGTCTCCCAGCACATGGTTGCAACCAGGATTTAATGCACAAGGGAAGACATCTGGGGATGGGCTTGCAGAGGACCAAGGGCCCACAGATAATGTGGTACAAATTCTACCACGCAAGTCCACAGTATTAAGCCAAGGTCATACATGAACGATCAGTCCACCAGACGAGGTACAGAGGGAGTAGGCACAAGCAGTGTTGGGGTCACAGGCAAAAGATCGGAACAGGCAAGGTTGGCAACAATAAATAACACGAAACTCACTCCAGCACAGATTAGCCCAGCTAAAAGCTACAACAGGCATAGATCAGTGGGAGCAGAAAGGCTATAAAGCCCCAGCAACCAATAAAAATCAACAAATAAATTTAGGAACTATCTGCTCATTTGTCTCAACACAATCCCCTTCAGCTGCGCAGAGCAGAGGATGCAGAGGGACTATTCACATCCAAAGGGAAGGCAGGGATGCCACATGCTGCAGAATAGAAGACTGATAGCTATTTGCCTGATCTTCCCTGCTGCTGCAAGCAACGCTGATGAAGAGAATAAGCAGGGGGTGTTGTCCTGGGGCAGCCAACAGCACAGGATCGCTGGCCAGATAATTGTCTCCTAACAATCGCCTTCAGAATGGCTTTCTCCCTGTATACCAGTTTTTTTAGTCCATTGGTACTTGTGCTAATGTTTTTTTAAATAGTAGTTTGCCTTATTGGCTCTAAAAATAGAAAGAACTTCACCAAAGCTTACCTCCTGTAGAATTCAATGGAGTTTGTTGGCTAATTTTGCTCATCTCTGTGCAAGAAGGGAAACTACTCCTAACGGCACCGCTATATATTCCAGATTCAATGAATATTTAACCTGGCAAAATGTTTGATCTAACAAGATTACTCCAGGGAATGTTTAGTTAACAGTAATTTTACCCAATATCGATATATCTTTTACATAAAATTATTCTTTTTTTCCAATTAAATCATATGTGAATTTTGGAAAATATATGTGACTCTGAAATAAAATGTTAATAAACCCTAAGTAATTCACTTATTCCACACACAATATTTTTCTTCTCTATTGTGTATAAAAAGAAAAAATAAACACAACATGTTTGATCTGAAAGGCCAAGTTTTGTAAAAAAAATACCACAATGACACATTAGATAAAGTCAGATGACCATATGATAAAATCCACAATCCTGTTTACAACGTTTTAACAAACAACAGTCTGTATGGAACAAATATGCTGTGGCTTAGTTCTTTCCGCTGTGGTTTTAACCACCAATTCTGACTTTCAACTAATGTCTAAGACAACCTAAAAGTGTACACTAAGACACACAAAAAGGTTACAATATCTCTGGAACACACACAAATATTTCCCCATGTTTTATTCCATTAAACACACTGCGAGCACAGAAAAACGACCGTTGATGTGCCGGGGACACAGTATGATCCTACTTGCCTCTTCTACATGACACTACAGCTCTGGATTCCTAAGTACGTGGTGTCAGTTCTGCCAAATGATGAACTAAAAGAATACAGCTCTGTCCTAACCCACCATTATATCTGCATATTCCCTCCTTGTACATAGTCAGGGGGTGTATTAGAATAACAGAATATTTAGCAAATCAAAAAAGGAGCAAAAACAAAAACTGTACTATCATATAATATTATTAATGCACAGAGGGCCACTGCCTTCTCTAATGTCTACAGTATAGACCAGTGTTTGTCAGTCAGGGTTCCATGAATCCCTAAGATTCTTCTAGAGGTTGCTGGGGGTTCCTGGCGCCCAACAACAAAAGGGCAATAAATGAGTATTGTGTAATTGGTTTTGCTTTAAATGAACTCTCTGGAATGGTCTTTCTCATCCTATTCGGCTTGTTCCCTCTTTCTTCTCATTTAAAAGAGCACTTAAAACCCATTTTTTCAAACTTGCCTACCCCCTTTTTTTTATCCTGTCTCATAAAACCCTTAGTACTTCCCAACACTCCATATCTCTCCTCCTATTGTGTGAGACTTCCTCCACCTCCTAAATTGTAAGCTCTTCTGGGCAGGATCCTCTCCTCCTGTGTCACTGTCTGTGTCTGTCTGTCATTTGCTACCCCTATTTAATGTACAGCGCTGCGTAATATGTAAATCCTGTTTAATAGTAATATTGGTGATATCTGGGTCTGCAAACATATTTGATGCTCAAAGAGTGAATTGGCTTTTTTGTTGCTATTGAGGAATATATTTCTCAATACATGTTTTGAGCTTGATGTTAACCCTTAAAGTTATCTACTACAATTTCCTTTTACCATTTACCCAAATACCCAAAAGGAAAAAGAATTTTTCTTTTATAAACTTCATGCAAATCAGAGAGAAAAGACACAACATTTCCCAACCTCAGTATTCACAGTAGTGGCACATTTTTCTGTTTTCAGGCAGATGGCTCTGTCCATGTAGGACTGGCATCTCAGTAGCTCAGCTGTTTCCAGCCGGTGTGGTTACGGGACATAAATGAATCACTTTTCCTACATTGTTTATGTAAATTCATAAGGACATTTAAAAGGAAGTGTGTAAAACAAAAAACGCAACTTATGGTAAACTAGTCATTGGCCTTTTGTAAACTTACAAAATGAAATAGAAATACCATTAGAAAATGTTGTATAATTAATCCATCCTTTAAGCCAAGCCTTTCTCAATCTTATTGTCCTGGAAGAATTCTTGAAATAATTTTAAGGTCTCATGAAACCCAAGCTAAATATTATTATATCTGTATATAACACTATATTAGAGTGATCAGTAAGATGCAGATCTGACAATCAGTAAAAAAAAATTACAAATATGGCACAGCTAGAGTATTTACCACCCAAGACTGATCATTTTTTAACAATCCCTGCTCTACATGACAACATAATAATCATGAAACTAAAAGGAAACACATAATAATGGCCAAAAAAAGGAGTAAGGCCTCTTTAAGAAGTATTTAGTGATGAAAATCCACCCTAAATCTACAGTCATTGAAGAAGCACCTTCATACCTTATGGTTAGTGGGTGGAAGAATGCCCTTGGATTGTTGGTCAGTGGAAAGAATGTCTGATTACAGTGGAGGTCAGTAAGAATGCCCAATTACTAATTAATTAATTAATTATTTGTGATCTGTGGGAGAAAGAATAGGCCTTACAAAGAAAGAAAATCACCCTTTAAATTGGTGGTCAGAAGACTGTAATATAAATTGGTGGTCAGTAGGTCCCTGAATTGGAAGAAAGAATGCCCCTTACCCTGGTGGGCAGTAGAAAATAAATCCTATTACATTAGGGATCAGTAAAAAAAATAACTGATACATTGGTGGTCTGTAGAAATAATGACCCCCTTACAGACAGCTAAAAAGCTAGTAGGTCTAAGTGGTTATATATCTGAGAGACAAGAAGACTAGAGACAAGAAGGGCATGCCATTGGCCTTGTCAAGTGATATCAGTATCACAACTAAGTAGGCACCATCAGGTGGGATGTCAATCTACTCATTGCTTAAGAACCCCTGGCAACTTCCGCAGGATTCCTAGTTGGGAATGATTGCTTAAAGCTAACAATCATCTACCATACATTACACATTCCTTATTAATATTTCATAGAAGCACGCTTCCTTAGTGTTATATAACATTAGGCACACAGAAACTATACCATTAAAATACAGCACACAAATGTCAAAAAAATGCAATTTCGGACTATAACAGGTTATAACTTGTAATATGTTAGTGCTCAATGCCGGGAACCTCAAACTGAAGTAGGGTATTCGCTGTAAAACACAAATGTAAAAGGAGGGAGTTGACCTACATGTCCCAACCCATAACCTATAACTTAAAGCCGAGCTGAAGTTTTTACATAGTCTGTGGCTAATGCACTTTGCTGCATAGGCTCTTGACTTCTGTAAGTCTAGTGCTTGGAAAATAATGCAACTCCATTGCACATACTGGCAACCTAATGGCCAAACAAATAGGATTGCTGAAAAAGCATAGAAGGAGAGGGCAATAATGGAAGAGCATCATTGCGCAAGAATTGAGCTATCATTACTAGGAAAAGGCAAACACATATGTGTGTTTGGCATAAAATGCATGTATGTTCCCATTGCCCCCAAATCTGCACGTCCATTTCTATTTTAAGATGGTCCTAACATAAAGAATAACTTAGTCTAAATCATGATAAATCATAGCCTGGTGCATCATGATCCCCTACTGAGTCAGACCTAATAGCCTGTGATCTGTAAAGCTCACACTTACTACTAATTGGAGATCTCTAGATGTGTCTAAGGTCAAACCTCTACTAAGAGACAACTGCTTGCACACAGGAGGCAAGAGTCCTGTTCTGCACTACAGGATACACCTAGAGCTGCCTTTACACATCTGTCTATATCCTAATGATCTGCAGAACCTAGACCTCTCGTTTATTACAGTTTTAGCTGGAAACCTTGCACTGGATGTGTTCTCCCACCCAGCTCTAAAGGTCCAGTAGGCTGCCTATCTCACAGGAACCAACAGTGAGATAAAGAAAGTAATAGATGATAGACCAGCATATAAAATTAGGAGAGCATTAGCTGAACTGTTGGGGTTTAAAATTACCAGGGCATGCATCGAATTATCAAAAGGGTGCCAGTCACTCTCATAGTCAGTTTATTTACAACTGGGAGATTTAATCTTATTAGGTGTTCATTAAAAATAAACAAATAGATAGACCTATCATAACTACATGAAGCTGTCATGATATCAGCATTATGTAAATCCAATTACCAGCAGCATGCAAACAGGAAAGGAAGTCAGCACTAGGAGCCATTGAGATTTCTTTTGTCAGTGCTAAATCTCAGAACAAGTTCACATGGACAAGTATGTACTGGCTTCTTCATTATCCATTCACCAACTGGTGGCGAGTCCTGGACCATCCTGCATTATAAACTACTTTATAGCCTGCAGGGAGCATTAGGAGCTATGAGCCAATAAATAGAAAGGCATGAAGAGCATGTAACTCGCTTTCTTTTCAGACACCCATCGTGGCCACATAGAGTAAAATCCTGTGTAAGCTCCAACTCATAACACTGGACCTCTTTTCTTTCATTGCCAATGCTAAATGGAGCAAGGGGGCTAAGAGAGATAGGTATGAACTACAGGTGGTGTTGTCATCAAATGTTTATTATTCTATTGTCATGTAAATTGATTAATTTACCATCTCCAGCCAAGAAAACATACTAAACAGATGATTAAGAAAAATCCATTCATTATCAAGCTTTAAATTCACTTTTAAATAACAAATGGTTTACACCGGGCACAGGTATTAAGAAAAACAACTAAGCTGCTTAAATGTCATCCTCATAGCTGACTGGTTCATCACTATCTTACCGTTCTGCTTTCCGCATAAGACTTTCACAATGAGTCATATAATCCACACAGGAAATAAAGAGGGGAAATACTAGTAAGGGGGCTACATCCTCCTTTCTCTTATATCTGCTAATATGGAGGTTGAGTGAACCCCCTTAGTGTCATACATACTTATAAAGAAAATTAAGAAGTATGTTATTTTAAATTTTGTGTTCATGGATAAATATGTTTCTTATAAAACTGATATAACATAACGCTTTGATTTGCCTATAACTTTCCTAAACACCCTCTTTAATTGTGTATATATATTTCCCCTCCACTTTTAGGTTCCATAAGACTGCAGGAATATATGATGTCTATCATTTTCACACTCTAATGTACAATTGAATTATCCTAGGCCTCTGCAGAAAGATCACACTGAGAGCAAGGATCCTTCTCTGCAGCATCCTGGCAGCTGGTGGGCTTTTATTCACCTAGGCTGTAGCTGCTCTTTACAGAACCCTAACTATAAGACTTTGCTTTTCCTGGAAAACATTCAGCCAATTTAAACTGGCTTTGTTGTCAGTAAAGCTGCGTACACACGTCAAAATTTTCACGCCCGATAATCGGCATCGGCCAGATATCGGGCGAGAATCTGGCGTGTGTACAGCCCAGGTCGTTTATCATCCGTGGATCCGTCCTGGCGGATCCACGGAAGATGAACGTTGAGCGATCCTAATGCAAGGGAAGGGGGAGAGCGTGCAGCAGGGTGGCGCTCCGTCGCTCTCCCCCTCCCCTCTCCATAGAGCAGAACAGTGCTGTATGTATAGCACTCGTTCATGCATCTTGCGGTTCTTATCGTTGGAAAGGATCGTGAAAGATCCTTTCCAACGACAAGAATTGCATGTGTGTATGCGGCTTAACATAGTGTAATGTAACATAATTTAACACAATGTCTCCTAAACTACACCAGGCTAACAGAATCATACTTTACCACACATATGAGATAAAAAAAATTTAGAATGTATTATAATCTGCCTGGCTAAGAATATAATTTTGTTGGACCACATTAAGCATTGCTTGTGGCACACATTGTCCATTGTATAAACATTTGATAAGTTTATATAATGTCACAACAGAGTTGCATTAATTTTCCCTAAAGATCTCATATAGATGATGGGAGAGTTGGACAGCTGCTTAAAGTATTCTCCGGCACATCCGAAAGATTCCCAATGGGATAAAGGTCTGAACCCAATGACCCCTGGCCTTGTTGTCTTGGGATATACCTGTGCCCTCAAGGAGGAAAAAATCTATTGATGGAAAAACCTTTAAGCTGACCTCATTTTTTGGGCACCTAATGTTTACGAACTTGCCCTGAACAATGAAAGCAACCCCAGCTCATACCATTGCTCCAGCAGGACTGTTTTTGCCCAGGCACTGGAATTGTACAGTATATATGGAGGATTATATGATAATAAAACATGGTTGTTCATTTTGGGCAAAATTCAATCTATCTGGAAGGATCCATGCATGACATCAGGCGACCCTTATACATGCATCAGATTCTCACCCGAGATGTGCATGACTGTTCGTAAAGGATGAGAATCATCTGATGTGTGTACATACTGTAGCCTAAGGTTACCCCGTGCAGCAGCTTTGCAAGGTATATGGGCAAAATTTGAGGACACCTGACCATCTCTTATACAAGCTTGTCCAAAACCATGAACATTAATAGGTAGATACCCCCTTCCTGCTTTAAATTGCAACATTCCTCACAATTCTGGGAAGGTTTTTTACAAGATTTTGGATGTTGAATGTGGGCATTTGTACTTATTGAGCCTTTTGTAAGACCAAGTACTGATGTTGGATGAGATGACCTGACTTCCAACCGGCATTCCAATTCATCCTGATGGGTTTCAGTAGTGATGAGGTCTGATCTCTGTGCAAGCCTTCAATCTTGTCAAAGCATGTCTTCATGGATCTAGCTTTGTGCTTAGGGTCCATATTTTTTTTTATGACATTATTTAACATACAAATATATAGAATATCTTACTGGCGGTAATGTGCGGTCTTGTTAAACAACTGCAGAACTAAAACTGGTTCGTTTCCTGGCTGTGATGACTCATAGACTTCAGTACTTTTCTTAGTTAGTGACTTGAAACAAATATGCAGATATGGACATCTGATTTCCTTCTGACTTCTGTGATTACCAGGTTTAACCCTGAAGGTAGCATTTTTAAAGAGAGGTCAGCAGTGGCAGCCATATGTCACTCAGTATGGTTTTCTTTTAACCAGAATGATATGTACTGAAAGTAAGAAATGGTAAATGGCAAAATCTGAGTCGCATTTATAAATATAAACTTTAACTGAACAAAGTTTCATCTGCTAAAGCTCCATGTGTAATAAAAAAACAACCATGTTGTTTCATAAAATATACATTTTTCATTCTTTGTTGTATCTCAGTGCTACAGATCCTGTGTAGTCGTTATATGGCTACTTCCTCACTACCAGCACTCCAGCAATGGCTAAATCGCATTTTTTTCATTGAAGGTTTTCCTGATGTTAACAACATTATCATATGCTAGCACCAGCAAAAGTCCAACAACCACCCACATTAGAAGTGTGCCCCTTATAGTTTGTTTTCTAATAAACAGGAAATCCTGTGCTCTGCCAGCTGTAGAGTAGGACTATTTCTCCCTGTGTGGTAGTACGTCAACAGATACAGTTTTGCTGATTGCAGAGGTCTAGGACTGACTCATTGGTCCTAATTTATTTCAAGGGTCCAAATTTATTATATCTCTAAGACTGGAGAAGATAGACCATCATGGGGGAAACCCATTTGCTATCAGTTGGCAAATGTTTCCAATCCTGGACCAAATCCATTCCAGGTGTGCTGCGTCATCCACCTTCTACTATGATATTCTATCTTTTCCAGTCTTCGACAATTTTATTAAATTAGGCTTATTATATGAGATAATTGGATCTCTACAGAGAGACCATTGTGTTCACACAGAAAGCAACAAGTCCTTCACTGCAGCATGCTGACAGTGGACAGCCTCATCTACTCAGGTTGTGGATCCTTAACACATAAAACCAAAGACTGACAGGAGGTTAAGGACCCTGCAATAAAGGCACTATTCTTTCTATAGGTGGGCACAGTGGCATGTCCTGTATGGCACCACATGATATATGTGTGGATGCACTTTATGCCTGAGCTTCCAAAGGGCTGTTATATGACTTGTCTTCTGCTCGCACAGAGTGGGGACTGCTAATTTTGACTACATTGTTATGAAGTTTGATGAAAGATCTTCTACAATAAAAATGTAATGGAAAGTCTGGTAATGTAAGGCACTGTAAAAGCTTTTGTTGTTCAGTTTTAAATGGAAATTAAACCTGCACTACTCACCTATCTCTGTTCCACCCCACCTCCATCTTACTTCATTTCATCTTCCTCCTTACGATCTTCAGCCATCTTATTTAACCATTCCAAGATGACATAACTCCTCGGGGGAGTCCATTCATTCCTGGTATACGCAGAGAAAGCCAGGAATGCTGGGTGTCCCAGAAACCACAGTTGTTGTTGCACATTTTGCACATTCTTCCTCTAAAGTCTACACTGAAACTGACACTTCTGGAAGTGTCGACCTGATGGGTCTCCAACAGCTACTGGTTTCCCCTGCTTACCTCCAGTACTATCTCCATGATGGGGAAAGGTCAACAAGAAGATCCAATGAGAGCCACAAGGGTATTGATGGGTTTATTTATTTTGTACAGTAAAGCTACGTACACACTTCCAATTATTATCGTTGGTAAACGAACGACNAACGATCCTGCACGATATCTGCGAACGATCGTATAGCACCGATCCTGTACATACAGATAACGACACGATCGTTCGCAGATATTGTACACACGATAGATGCGATCGTTTGAAATATACAGGAAGTGACGTGCACCACAGGAAGTAAGCGAACGTTCGTTCACCGCGCATGCTCAGACCATGGACGATCAATGAACGACCGTACACACGATAGATGGTAAACGATCGTCGTCCAATCCGATCCGCCGGTCCGGTCGTTCATTTCCAGCGACTATTCTCGTTCGTCGGCGTCGTTGGTTACTTTTTTTACGAACGATTTTTGCCCAATCGATCGTTCGTCGTTCATTTCCAACGATAAAAATTGGAAGTGTGTACGCAGCTTAACAGGGTCAATTTAACTACAAAATAAAACAATATGCATTTACTTTATAAATACACATTATGATAGGAAACATCCTCTTAAACTCAACCCATTTTATCCAATGTTCATGTTCCTGTACATTATAGCCGTCCTATTTATACTTGTGTATGTCCAAGTACTGTCGGCTTTAAGCCTCCCAGGCGGTTAATAGACCCTATTTTTAGACACCATGGATCATATGTAGGTGTGGTGGGCAAGCTGTGTGTAAATGTTCACTGCAGAGCGGACAGCTCTGCTGAAGGGCTGAAGGGAAGTGGACAGACCACAAACACACACATCATCATAAGGTGTTTATTGCGGCATGCAATGCTGCTATTTTAAGTTATATTTCCCCCTGAGCAACAAGCAGCTGAGGCTAAGAATATAACCTGGCCCGCTCTCTGCTGCACAAATTTCCACACTGTTACACTCCACTCTGCATACTTGCTTGTGTATAAATATAGGGGGACAGGAACGTGGCCATATAGCCCAAAACAACTAGTTTCCAGTTGTCATTTCGGAAGAACATTTTTGTTCTGAACAGGATATGGTATTTTTGCTGCCTTGAGCCAAAGGGGGTAATTTACGATAGCAATATAAACTGTTTGCAAAGAATACTAGTTGAAGTCAGCAGAGCTTCACCTTAGTTACTTAGTTAAGTGAAATATTCCTCGAAAGGGATTAATTCACTTTGCTATGTGAACAGCCTATATTTTCTTTAGTAAATCAACCACATAGTGTGTTTGCCCCTTGGGAGTGCTGATAGTAAGGTTTACCAAATACCATACCCGGATTCCAAATGGAATGTCTATGATAGGTTTAAACTCTTCCACACCAGACAATTCTTCGAGAGGTTTTCAACTGAAATAAAGAAAAACTGTGGTAGTTTAATAGTATTTGTTAAAAGATTTGTAAAGTAATGTTTTAGTTAAAATGGAGAATTCCAGATATAGGAGGCTCATGGAGATGAGAAAAATTGGGAAGTTTTATTGGAATCACATTATATATGTGATATATCGCACGTTATATGGTATCACATATCCACACATGGCTGTCCTTTTGCACCCCTATAATGACAGCTTAGACCAAATGTATTATTTCCTTTAAGATACCATATGGAAAACATGCACCGTTACTGCCTTCTGTTGACTGGTTTATGAGTCTGAGAAACAAATTATATAGCTTAGAACTATTTGTTAAATAAATTATAGTGCAGACGAAAATGTCTTTAGCAGAAAGACCACCAATGTTTAGAAAGTGGTTTCATTATCTGAACATCTATTATTAACCAGGGTGAAACCTTAGGGTTCCTCCAGAGGTTGCTGTGGCTGATTACCTAATTTCAAGACCCCATTATTCTGGGGCCAACACCACTTGCTAGGGCCAACAATATGGCTATAATGATGTTTTTAGGTGTCTATAAAGAGGTTTTGCTAGCCACCACTGTAAGGAGGACATTCTTTCCACTGGCCACAAATTTAAGAAGCTTTGTTCTCATTGACCTCCAAAAACTGGCTTTAGTAAAGGTAAAGAAAATTGTTTATAAGGTTTCCTCAGGTTTAGAAGGTGGTAGCATTATCACAATATATTTCTTACTGAGTTTTAGTTTAGTGAGTGTCCCTCTCTAATTTGCTAGCTAATTTGCTTTGGTATTTTTGTAATTACTCATAAAGTGGATCCTGTGCCAAGCAGACCTTTCCAATTTGGAAAATCTTATTTAAAGTCATATGAGATATTAGTTGTTTGGTTAGTACAGAATTAAATGAAGTTTGGTAGCCTGAAGCTGATACAAATGGTTTGCTGTTTAAATATATTTCAGAATGTAGTTCGTTAGACTTAAAGGAAGCTTTTCACCATGTGGGGATAGGCCTGTGGAAAATTTTTACATCTTAGGAAAAAAAAGTTTCTAACTAAATTAAAGGGTGTTGGTCAGGATTACCATACAGAGTGCAGAGGTCTGGTTCAATGTAAAAGGCAATGGGCTCATCTCTAATGTACAGGGTACAGGGGATGGTTGTAACACACAGAGTGGAGGGGTTACATATAACCTACAGGGTGCAGGGGTCAGATGTGACAGGAGTAAAATTGAGAGTGTGGGTGTCAGGTGTAACACACAGGTTGCAGAGGTTAGGTGTAATGTACAGGGTGCAGGGGTCAGATGTGACATATTACGTAGCTAAGAAGTAACAAAAGGGTGCTAGGTTAGGTTAAAAGGAGATACAGAAAACTGAATGTAGGGGGGGGGGGGCCTAACGTACAAGTAACGCTATGATGGCAGTCAGGACTTTCTTTTTTTAGGCCACACATCAAGATACTCTGTAGTGGAAGCATTAAAGAGTGCCAGCCTGGAAATAAAGCCCTCTATTTCCAATGCAGAGCCAAAAACACAAGACAACATAGGCCAGAGAACAGGGAATGGTGGATATCCAGACGATCTACCGTCAACCCACATGTTCTTGTAGTAAATTAGGAAGACAGGTCAAATTTTTTTTTTTACTTTCCCTGTTATTTTACAAAGGGCTTCCAATGGTGCAGTGTCTCTGTGTCTACTGCAATCAATATCAATAACAATTGAAGGGATAGGCTAGCCAAAAGGTTCCTTTCTTCTTTAATCCATTGAAGCCAGTGATACAGAGAGTAGCTGCAGTAGTACTGTGTATGATCTACAGTGTACAAAACCATTGTAGGAGTGTTATTACTAAGTGTACTATAAAGAACCCATCTGTTCTCCTACAAGTGACCGCAAAGTTCAGGCACGTGCTGCTTCTGCGAGCAGAATACTATTATCAAGTGCATTCAGTAATGCTGGACTACAAGGACATTTTACAAAGTTTCCATTGTTGAAATGATAAGAAGTTTCTGAGTTCAGTAAATATTATGTAGTGAGCGCCTCATGTCTGACTTTTGTTCAGCGATATCTGTGCACAAGCCCCCTAAACTGTCCTACTTTCATATGCAATTGTTTTAAAGCACTGGAAATATCACTCCAAAGTTCTGTATGTTGGAGACACTCAAAAAACACTAATTCAAATGCAATAATATAAATACAGTAGGCTCTTGCCTATCGGGCTCATGACTACCTGGCCCCCGTACTATACAGCCTAATATAGAGGCCAGAAAAAAAAATCTCCATAAAATGCCGGAGCGGTGTGGGCGGGCGTCTGCTACAGTTCTCCAGTATGGCACACGTTGAGACGTCCCTGCTGCCTGCTCTCCAGAACTGATGTCCGTGGGTGCAGCGAGAGGAAGGCTGGCCTGTGTGTTATGGTGAGTATAGTACTTTAATAATGGGACTCCCGACTATCCTGCTTTTTTGTTATCTGGCTTACCCTGCCGCGGGATAGTCCGGAGTCTACTGTAGTTATAAACAAGAATTGTCTATTCATATGGTATACTGAAAGTAGAAGTTAAGGCCCCCTAATATAAAGGGCCCAATAGCATTTTTGGTTATACTGTGCTAGTCTTTTGAGGGATTATAGCAACATTTCTCGACGATTCTAACATAGGGGAACTCATTTCAAGTTTTCAGGGAATCCCGGCTATAATTACTAGATCCACAGTTCACAGTACATAAAAGTGGTGGTCACTGGGAAGAATAATTCCTTCCATTGCTGGCCAGTCTGAATGCTGCCATCCTTACAAATAGCCAAAAAGATCATTGGTATCAATTAAACTGATCTGAGAGGCACAAACTGCTCATTGCCCAAGAAACCACTAGCAACATTTGGAGGAACCCTGGTTGAAAAACACTGGATTATCCAAAAAACATTATGTATATACATTTTTATGTCCAGTCAAGTAAATGCCAACCCTCCAAGTTTATAGTTTTAGGTGATAATGTCATGTAACAGTGATGCATTAGATAGAGAACTTTGTTGAGGCTGAACACTAAAGGAAAGAATCTGTAGATGTTCTTCACTGATGGGGCTTGCATCAGGAGACGCACCGACAACAAATGCCGTTGATAACCAATGATAATGGGGGGAAGAAGAGTAAAAGGCCAACAGAAGTAGAAAGAAAATTTCAATTAGGGACAAAAAATGTTGCTGGCCCTTCACCGGAAGCCTCATGAACAAGTGGAAACTGGCAAGATCAACAGGTAACTGTACAGAGATATCAAAAGAGGGAACAGATTGCCATATCAAACTTCAGTAGTTATTATATACCTTGCACATATACTTTTTCGTTCTTGGTTGAATAGACATCTACACAACTATACAGTAGCAAGTTATATACTAGCCAGGCTCACTACAAAAAACAAAATCTTCGGTTCACGAATTGTGATAGCATGATAGGGACAATTTACAGTTACCGGATTAACAAAAGGTCCACTAATGACTAAGACATTCTGCTTACAGGTATCACTTGCTCGACATTTAATTCCTGGCCCAGATACACTTTCAATCTCAGTGGTATAAATAATCATTGCTGTTCTTTACAGTGGCTGGCCATAGTGGCAATCAATATTATTAAAACTCCCTACTGAAAACTTTCTGTGATTGATATGTAGTCCTAACACGTCATGTATTTCCCCTCTGCCCCTCACCATGTAACAGTAAATTAACCGTACTTCAAATGAAAGAGTTGAATTCAGATCACATTTCCTTGAAAAGAGCGCCAGTCACTTGTTGACAAGTAGGTCTTCCAGGGGGAGCTTTTTGGTTAATGATTACTGGTATGCCCTGCCACTGTAAAGAACATTGCACATTACTAGTAAAGTAAAAATTAAACACTATACCATTAATTATATGGAATATAGTTGTGGAGAAGAAGACAATTGGGCTGTATATACAAATGCTCTGTAGGGTAAAACCTCTAAAAGATAGATCAAAGTGCTTTGGTCCTAATGTGTTTGAGGTAGCTCCTAAGCTCCAGGCTTCGTTTTATGCTGTAATAAGTAAAAGGTCCCACCTTTGGGTCTGATATGCAGTTATGTATACAAGATGAATGCATAAACCTATCCATGAATAGAGCATAGCAGGTGATACCAAAAATGCATATAGTAATAGAAAGGCACACGTGTACAACACAGGGATTCTTCTTCATAACCCAAGCAGTAATTGTGCCTGTTTTATTAAAGTTCTCCAAGGCTGGAGAGAATACACTTTTATCAGTGAAGCTGGGTGATTCAACAAACCTGGAATTGATCCAGTCCAGGATTAAAAACATGTGCTAGTCCCCCTAGTGTTATTCCCAAGTGTGACTTGGGTAGGATTTTCCCTGCAAATAGCAGTAATCACGAGTCACACTCAGGGTTGCTTTAACCTAAAAAAAACCCCACCTTGCTCCGTTGTCGTCCCCTGGCGTCCTGCTGGTTCCCGCAGGTCCTGGGGACACATGCTCCTCCTCTGATCTCCAGCCGCAAACTGCAGAGATGATCTCCGATGCATGCGTTGGTGCGGGCGGAGAATCGTTGGAAAATTCAAATATTTTTTTATTGGATTCAATACAGAATAGCTGTATTGAGTCCAATACAAAGAAATTTTCATATAATATATATATAATTATATTATATATATATTATATATGCTACTGTACTCTTACGTTACATGTTTAACTATTTTTTTTATTTTTTTAACAGATTTTTGTGTTTTTTTTATTTAAATATTATTATTACATTTTTTAAATATTGGACATATTTCGGTGAGCTTAGCCTAAGAATTTAAGCCTGGAATGTAAAATAAATTTCCGTGCAAAAAAAGTAACGCTTTTGGCATGGAAATTTGTACGGAATAAGAACGCTAAGGGAGGTTAGCTAATATCAAATGTCTTTGAAGAAATCCATTCCAGGTTTGCTGGAACTACCAATTTCACTGATGAAAGCGTATTCTCTCCAGCCTGGGAAAGCTCTAATAAATCAGGGCCAATATGTGATCACACCTGTACTTTCCTCTGTTCATTCAAGTCAATATACATATTGTAAGGTTCCCATTGAATGTCCAGCTTACAGATGCACTTGGTAAAAAAAAAACAAATAAAAAAACAGCACGAACGGGTTGCATCATTAATGTTGCAAGATCTGTGAAATGCGTCACGTTGACCACAGTGTTCTATTGAACTAGGAAGTTTGACTCCAAAGCCTATCTTATGGGGAGTTGTGCTTTCAGCTGCAGTCGGTAAGTTTATTGGGAAGTTTATTGGGTATGTTGTGCAATAAGTCTACTCGGGAAGCCTCTGCTGAGAATTGCGTACATTGCGTAAAAAAATCCACTTTGGATGAATACATGCTGACAAAATGATTTCAGCTGAAACATAAACAAGGCAATACTTATTTTACATGGAAACATATTAGTATTATCAAGGTGGATTTACAGTTTTGTTTGTAAGATCTCAGAGTGGATGAAAGCAACCTGTCATTATTTAAATATAATACAGAAAAACCTTGCTAAGCACTATTTACATCCTAACTCACTGAATGATCTAACTTTATTGCTGTATCAGAAAAAGAGAAACCCTTTCTAAGAAACAAACTTTCTATTAAAGGAAAGGTATGTAGACCTATTTATAAGGCAGTGAATCTGATATTGATAGAGAATGTGTTAGGTCCATGTGTTTTCTATAGTAGTGATTGATTCTGCATCATGTGTGTTTAATGTCAATTATTGCTTTTTAAATAGACCTCAGTGTCTTATTCTACATTGTACTTTTCTCTTTTATTTTTTTCAATAAGTCTAATCCTTGGCTAAATTTTTTTTCAAATGATCTCCAGGAATTTTTTTTTACAATAAACTAGCTCCGGCTATAATATTTGCCCTTATTCTTGAGGTCTTTATATTGTATTTGTCTTTTGGAATAACCCTTCCCTTCAAAAAAGAACTCAACCTGGAAGATTAAAACTTTTGCATTTAATAACTTTGTTGCCCACTATGATGTTTTCTTAGAAGTTGCACTACAGCAAACAGCCAGTGATGTTCCCAAATGCAATTCCACTTTAAGACCTATCCCCCTTTCCCGTTCTTGGGTGACTGGGAGTCTGTTAGCAGGACCAGTTTGTTCACACAGAGTAATATATTCAAATTGTGCGGTCATTGTGCTTAATGTTGTCAGCTCCAATTCATGATAGTCTACAGAAGAATTTGATTGACGGCTCCTCTTGGTGCTGTGCATGCAGGAAAATGTCCTTCTGTCACCACTGGTACATAACAAAAATTGTGAACATCAACAGAAGTTTAAGTAGTAGCCAGTAATACATCATTTAGGGGAATAGACTCTTAAAATATTAATTTTAATTTTTTAAAGCCTTGTTAAAGCGCATCATGCGTCAGCCCCCTGAGGCCAGACATTATTAGGTTATGTTACCTGATGTAAATTGTTGAGATATAGCCCCTGATTCATCATTGAAATCCGCGATCGCTGGAAGCGCGATAATACGCGCGACCAGCGATCGCGGATTACCGCGGTCCGGGACTCAAGTGCGCGCGTACACTCGCATCCTGAATGCCGGCCGGATTCCTGCCATGCGCAATAATAAGCGCGGCTCCGTGCGCGAGCTTTTCCGGTTGTTGAATAGCGCGATCGCGCACGATTCCGGATCGCTAATACGAATGCGCGACCGATAATCCGATTTTGCTTGATGAATCAGGGGCATAATATCAGCAACACAGGTTGAGCATTGCTTTCAGTGAGTGAAATCATAATTGTGCACTGTATACAGCACAACCATCTTGTTCTTGGGTTCAGATAAATCAATACCAGTTTTGCTTTTGTCTTTCATACCAAACATTAGTTTTCTGTCTGCCTATCAACCAATACCAGTGGGACAAATCTGAGAATACAGCTTAACCTGAATTTCCTTATGTGGAGAAATGGTCTTTCTTGTGAGCACTTTCAGGGTATCCATTGCTGGTGAATACTTGGAACTCATAGGTCAGTACTTGCTGGTGAAACCTTGGCAAGGTTAACTCTTGCTTGTACAGACTTGGCATTCATTATCTTTTGCTAATAAAGACATGTAACTCAAGGGAAGCCCTTGCTGGTGAAGTCTTGGTACTCAAAGGTTAGCCCTTACTGGAGAAGAAAAAAGTTTATATAGTTTCTGCTCTCAAAAAACATCCTATTAAGCAGTCAATGGTAAAATTCCCTCAGAAATCACTGGTCCATCCTAAATGGGGAAACACAGAACAATGCAAGCAACAGAGACCATGCCGCAAAAGATTTAAACAATATATATCATAGAAAGGTCACCAATGTTTGGGTTTCTATTGGTGTCCATAAATAAAAAATAGATCCAGATGAAAACAGTTAGGGAATAAGATATCTAAATTAACTTGTTAGTTGGGTTGCACCTTTGGTATTAAACTTGGGATTCCAAAATGTCTAGAAAAAGAACACATAGAGAATTCCATCTAGTGCATTTATGTATTACAACTAAAGAAATAACTTAAAACTGTTAAACTTGCAAACATCCTAGGCCTAGAAGCCAATACTCATTCTTCCTTAACTGGGAAGTGCTTTGGGCCTGCAGCTTTGATGGAGGCTCCTAGTAAATGCTGTGGAACAAACCAACTGGATGCAGGATGCTGCTGGCCATGGGACCCAGAAAGTTTCACCGTTCCTGACTCAACACTAGGGATGAGCGAGCGAGCAGCAAATTCGGTCGTTCTCGCCTACCGAAATTGTAAATTCGCTGATCAAGATTGAATTTCCCCCCCCCAAAAAAAATTTTCCTTTCCTCAGCCAATCAGAGAGCACTAGAGGTTTTGAACGGGGAGACTTGTCCCCATTTAACCTCCAGTGCCGGGGATCGCACAATGACACGAGGATTCCCAAGGCTGCATTCATTGATGCAGCCTTGGGAATCCACTGTGATCCCCAGGCACTAGAAGTTAATTAACTTTGTGAAATCTGTTCGCTGAAGTTTTGCGGACCCATTGGAAGTTCGAGGAAATTTTCCTGAGAATGCCAGAGGCATTCACGCTCATCCCTACACAACACTTTGCTGCCTTTTTGTATTTGTTTTCTCCTTACTGGTGAAGACTTGTCACTCACACATTAGCTCTTGATGATGACAGAGGACCCAAATTATCAAATGACAATTAAATACGGGCAAGTGTGAGTGTAAAAAATTAAATGAAAACTATTTTTGCTTAACCTTTACAAAAATAGCTCAAAATAAACAAGTTGATGAATAGACATTACAGTTTCCATTACTAGTTTATACAGAACTTTTAGTTAACTGATTAGTTGACTGTCCTCATTACCCCAACTAGTTTCACTTATTAATCTGTGTTTCAGTTTCTTGAGCTGTGCCATTAGAAGATCAGTGGGTGTGAAGACTAAACAACTGTACAATGAATTCTCTCTGTGAATTACAGACTGTGATTTCTGTTTCTCAGTCATTTAAAGGACCTCTTCACAGGTAATGGTTTCTGGGGGTCATTTCCCTTAAATGAAGTCACGGAAGCCAAAGCAAAAAATGCGGGGAGTATGAAGCGTCACTGCACTGTTACAGTAACAGAAAATATTCCGCACAGTCACTGGTGAAGAATTGTAAACAGTCACTGTCATGTTTTTTTAAAAGCGATCCGCTGCTCGGAAGACTAGTTTCTAGTCTCATTTCAGCAGGAAGCCAGGTTTAATAGTAACCCCCTGGTCTAATCTTTATGAGAAATTACAATAACAGGCTGGAAACTAGAAGGCCTAGTTATAAAAAGTCAATACGTATATTTTTTTGTGCTGTTCATGGGAAATATTTTTATGGTTTTGATTTGTCAATGAAACATCTCCGCCATATTGTGGGTGCTTTGAATATAATTCTAACTGATGGATAAATTTCACCAATTTGTTAAGAACATTCACCAAAAAAATATCATAAAAAATGTCACCTTCAATGGGACTCTTTTCATGTACCTATGTTGTTTAAAAGACAATTCAATAACTTTTATTATATGTGTATTTATGAGTAATAGTCTGTTTTACGTTGACATCCAAAAATCCAGAGTCTACTGTGCCGCCATCTTGAAAACAATGTTAGTGGACCCAAAGCTGTTACTCAAGTGATACTCTATAGAAATGTTTATCACCCTTTTTTAATCTTCAGGTCTTCTATAATTTCTTTACCCACAGCTCACATTATATTAGAGTGGTGGTCAGTGGAAAGAATGCTTCTTACATTTCTGGACATATTACAGGTCAGTTTAGGTGACAACAATGAAAGCTCATTGGTGTCACCTATACTGACCTGAGAGTCGCTCATTGCACAAGGACCCCCGTAGCAATCTCTGGAGGAACCCTAGGGTTCCACTTAACCCCGGTTGAGGGACATCGCTTTATAGTATTCTCCTTCGATCCTCCTCCAGCAACTACATAAACTGTTTTGTAGACAGAGAGGGACTGGGTAGCTGGACCAGCACGGAAAACAATTACACACTTCCAAAAAGGAGAAGGATTCCTCAAGGAGAGAACAGGCAGTGCTTGGGATTTGTCTGTTTCTGAAGTGTTAACTTCCTAGAACAATAACAACAGTTACAATACTCGGATGTTGTATGCTGTGAACAAATCTTATTGTTACCTAATATAGGGACTCAAAATCTTCTTAAATTAGGGGAGGGAGAAAAGAGGAGCTTTACTAAAGGAGAAAAATGGAGGGAGGTTGTTACTAATGGATTAAAACAGAGCGAGGTTGATTACTTCCTAATTATGGGATGCTACTACTTAGAGAGAAAGATGGAGAAGCCTGTGTGACCTAAACATTATATGAAAATGCAAGACAGAAGTAGGCTGGTCCTTAAAAAAACACGATGAAGAGGGAATGTTTCTGAAAGATGAAAGAAACTGTGTTATACCAGTGAGATGGACAAATGCTGGTTACTGAAACAGTAAATTGAGGAAAGGGACAGTTACTAAAAAGGGAGGCTGGATATTTAAACATGATGGAGATGGTCTGAATATCAAAACAGAGGGACAAGATGGACGCATAATGGTTTTTAAAGGCAAAAGTTAAAGAAATGATGATTTTTTAAAGCAAAAGATGGGGGTGTCTGCTTTTTGAAAGCACATAATAAAGGGACATTGGTATTAAAAGCAAAAATGGGGGATGCTCCTTATTGAAAGCACAAGAAGAATGGACGTTAGTTTTTGAATGCACAACATGGAAAATGGCTGGCAATTGAAAGCACAAGATAGGAAGACGTTAGTTTTTGAAAACACAAGATGGGGGGTGGCTGCTTATTAAAAGCACAAGATAGAGGGACATTGGTTATTGAAAACACAAGATGGCGGGATGATGGGTATTGGAAGCATAAAACGGTGGGATGTTGGTTTTTGAAAGCACAAAATGGTGGGATGCTGGTTATTTAAAGCATAAGAAGGAGGGACATTGCCTATAAAATACAAGATGGAGGGGGACTGGTTATTGAAAGCACAAAATAGTTAAATATTGGGTTTTAAAATCACACAATGAAGGGATACCGGGTTTTGACCGCACAAAATGGAGGGATACTGGCTATTGAAAGAACAAGATGGCAGCTGGCTGGCTATTGAAAGCACAAGATGGAGGGTGGCTTGGTATTTATAGTATAAAATGTAGGTACATTGCCTATTGAAAGCACACAATGGAGGGAGGCTGGTTATTGAAATGACAAAGTAGGGGTGCCTGATTTTTGAAAGCACAATAGAGAATGATATTGGTTATTTAAAGCACAAACTAGAGGAATACTGGTTATTAAAAGGGATGGAAGATGGATGGCTATTGAAAACACAAGATGGTGGGAGGCCGGTTATTAAAATTATAAGATGAAGGAGCATTGCTTATTAAAAGCACAAGATGGAGGGTGGCTGGGTATTTATAGCATAAGATGGAGGGGCAATGCGTATTGAAAGCACAAGATGGAGGGTGGATGGTTATTTAAAGCACACGATAGAGGGAGACTGTTTATTGATAACATATGTTGGAGGGAGGCTCACTATTAAAACAACAAAAATGAGGAACTCTAGACAATAAAAGATCAAGATGGAGGAAGGCTTGTTACTGGAAAAAAAATATAATAGAAGGAAGTTTATTATTGAAAGCGCAGGATATATGGGTGGCAGGAAAAGTTTTGGCAGATGGTGTCTTCATTACTGAAACATCAAGAGACCTCTTACAGGGCAGAAAAGGAAAGGGAAGAAGGAAAGGACAATCATACAGATAGGAAAGAGGCAAGGCCTGCTTCCATCAACAACTGTCCTTGCTGTGATAGTTCTGCACCTGGACATGCTGTGATTTTATCTTCTGACTCAGATCACTTTACACTTTTTCACCGGTCCATAAAAAACAATATTTAACAACTTTTATGACTGTTTACAACATATGAAACAGTCTGATCACTAATTAAATAGAAAAAAGGAAAAACAAAATATTTGCTTTTGTGTAAGACCTGAGAAAGGTGTGCTTGACTCATTGCACAATAAGAAAGATGTAGATAAGCTCAGTGTTATACCTTAGAATTTAGATACGAGCTCACATCTTTACTGGCAAGATGAACAAGGAAGGAAACTGATTTTCTTGCAACGGGAGAAGAAAGAATTATTTTCCACACTGGAAACCCTACAGAGAGCAAATTTGTTTAAAGCGGATGGAAAATAAAGATAACTTGTCAGTGAAATTAGAAAGAGAGCCATAAGCTCCCACTGAGCAAAAACCAAGATTGCAAAAAAAATGATGCAGGTTTATTTGAAGAAACCATTTATCATTCTACATGAATAAACAGTGAGTCATAGAAGAGATATAAACATGTTTTCATGCTTAAAATGTGGGCAAAGATAAAAATGAGTACACCTCTGCAATACATTCACATTTCCCCGATGTCTTTATACCTTTAAAACACATAAAAGATTAATGCTGATCTGCCAGAAATCCAGAGAATTCCTATATGGACTGTCAGCCCTGCCTGCTGAACTACAGAAGTCTGTCTATCCCGTCCCTCGTTGTCCTTCCAAACACACATACAATGATCTTTTTGCTAGTAAAACTTTGCTATGACTCCCAAGAGATTGCTTACACATTGGGGCTGATTTATTAAAGCTCTTTAAGACTGGAGAAAATAGACTATCATGGGAGAACCTGGGTTACTTAGCTAACCTGGAATGGATTTGGTCCAGGACTAAAAACATTTAACACCTGTTCTCCCCAGACCATTTTAGCCGGGAGAACAATCTGGCACTTTTCAGTAACCACCCAGTTGTATTTTGTATTTAGGTGGTTACTGATGAGTTGGGTCACAATAAAGGGGCTGCCACCCACCTACAACTTTTTCCACCCAGCTTAAAAAAATTCTGGGGAGAATACTGTAATAGCTAATGATTTTTAAGAAATTATTTCCAGGTTTGCTATCTTGGCTATCATCTTCAGTCTTGGAAAGCTTCAATAAATCAGGCCCAATGTGTCTGTACAGAAAGTGCTGTTGGGTGATGTTGTTCTGGTAAGGCCTATGTTAAAGTGAGCTCATAGTATCTTTTACAAACCAGGTGATGATGTAATTGGAAGTGATAAAAGCTCTTGGTAAAGAAATAAGGGTAAAAGAAATGCAATGTCATGGTATGCTGTACAGGAGAGGTATGGGATTTATTATGGATAATGCCTGGCCTTTTATTACCTGGTCACATACCGAATGGATGGATCCAAGATGGTGAGGGTAGTTTCCTTTGCTTCTCCAGTCTAGGTGAACCTGACGGCAGTGACAGGCGCCATAAGGGCTGGAAGCCATAGTGTGGTCAAAACTAAAGGTTGGGTACAGGCTTACAGAAGTCTTTCTACTGGAAAGGTTAAGTGACTAGAAGGCAGTTGATGGCAGATGAAACAGAAGCCAAGGTCAGGAACACTTTCCAAAGTCAAGCCAGGTCTGACATAGACAGCAGACTTCAGGAACATCAAATAGCTAGCTAAGGTCTTTACCTTTTGGGCCAGTAAGCTGGACAAGGTCAAGTCAGAAAAGCCAAAGTCAGCAACTGGATACTGGAGGTCCAAATGACAAAATAATCCAAAGGCAGGTCAAGAGCATAGAATGGGTCAAATGCAAAGCATCAGAGGTCATGGATCAGGTCAGGTAAGGAAACAGCTGAAGACCACTCAGTAAGAAAGCTTAAATAGCCAGGGCTGGTGCAGTGCAGATAAAAAAGCATATGTACAGTGTATGTGTGTGCACATTTTCGACCTATCCGGCTCAGTCTTCTTCTCTTACCCCTTTAAACTTTCCATACACAAGGGCATATGACTGATCCCTGACAAGCACGTCTGCTATTCTATAACTCACAGCTCCCAACTGTACGTATTTTAGTTCCAGATCCGTCTGTCATTGTGTCATTCAAGCTGCCTCTTGATGAGTAAACTTATCCTTCCTGCCTAGTCCTTTTGGCTTAAATAAAAATACAATCTTTCTACCTCAGTTATATACTTACCTGCACACCATAAGAATCTCCTTTTTACGATTTCGATCATTTGCTGGCCACATATCTGCAGGCCACTGCCCTGGGTAAGTTTACATCTGGACAAGGGAGGGTGATTGCTTTAGCTCACACGGTGGCAAGAAAGAAGGATTAGGCTTTGTTCACACTGATCATGAGGTTGGTGGTGCGTTTACTAGTTCCTCGTGCCAGGGAACCGCTGCCCCTGAAGTGAAAGTCTGGAATGGTTTAAGTTCACCCTAACAAAAACAACTTCTTTGGAGCAAATCTTGGCACATCCCTTTAAAAATGCCAGTCATTTAGTGTACACCCCTGCCCTGAAATTGCTTCCTATTCACTAGACATGATCAGCAAAGGATGCCAATTCTCAGCAAGTATCTGCACAGAGCAGTGGAAAAAGGTGGAGGTTCTTCTTCTTCTGCAGAAGTTTCGAAATACACCAGAATCTGCCATATCTTCAGGCAATTAAACCAGCCTGTATTTTATCAAAGCTGCAGTACCTTTTTAAAGTGGACCTACCTTCAGATATTTATTTTTCGAACGAAGCCATGCATGATAAGCAATGTATAAAGATTATGTTTACAGGTATTTGTTAACTTTTACAGGTATCAAAATGTCTGACAACTGTGCAACCATTCTTGATATATATACTTTTGCTTTATATTATGTCAAGAGGTAATTCATGTGGACTTGAAGCGGAACTAAACTTAAAAAAATCAACACACAACTTTAATCTTGCAGATTCATCTATCTGTCGTGAGGTTTCCATGTATGGGTCCCGTGTCTTCACGGTATACGTCTTCAACCTGATACAGAAGAAGCGCCGGGCACCAACATCTTCTTCTTTCTTCCAGGTTCTTCATCCTGGGTCACCTAATCTCACACTGTGCAGGCGCGAGATCGGTTGACGTAAATGGGGAAAAAAAGATTGCCGATCTTATAGCGCATGCGTGAGATCAGCAATTTTTTCTTTCATTAACATCACTAGCGTTCTAATTCTGTCCGTATTTCCACACAAAAAGCGTTACATTTTTTTGCATGGAAATTTATTTTACATTGTAGGCCTATATTTCCCAGGCATAAATCACCTAGGAGTTTGTCCAATATTTAATAATGAACTTTAAATAAAAAAACACTAAAATCTGTTAAAAAAAATACTGAAACCTGTAATATAACTGTACAGTAGCATGTAAATTATATATAAATATAATTATATATATATTATTTAAAGATTTCTTTGTATTGGACTCAATAGAGTTATTTTGTATTGAATCCAATACAAAATTATTTGAATTTCCCACCACTCCTCCCGTCCGCACCAAAGCATGCACCAACATCACCGGGAAACCCCAGAGAATGTCTCTGCAGTTGCCAGCGGAAGATCGAAGAAAGAAGACGTGTCCCAAAGAGAGATGCACGGACCAGCAGGACGCCCGGGGATGACAACGGAACAAGGTACAACAGAACATGTTTTTAGCGACCCCGAGTGTGACTCAGGATTACCGCTTTTAGCATGGTAAATCCACCCAAGTCACACTCGGGAATACCGCTAGGGGGGTTAATCAAAGGGCTCCTTCTGAGAAGGAGCAGCCAAGAGCCTCCCGGCATATGTGACGTAGGTATCTCAGGAGACTTTCCTATTCTGTCTTGATTGCCATGGAAAGGAGCGGTGCTTCACACTTTTTTAAAAAATTTTAACTAAATAGTCTATCCTTTTATGTTAAGTAAAAATTTTGAGTTTAGGTACGCTTTAAAAAGTGACTAAGAGTGCCACTTAAAAAATACAGAATTGCTGAGGCTTGTTTTAAATTATGGATGCCCAGCACAGCCTACTATCATCTGATGTTTCATCATAGGCCATGAGTAACCCTAAACGTTTGGTTTCAGAATGGTTAAGTGAGTGGTTAATTCTGTCACCCTATTATGTCACTGACATTCCCACGTCTTGTTATCAACCTTCCATAGCGGAACCACAAAATCTGTTAGTTAGACTGGTTTCCAGCAAAGGTTACCTATCCGAGATTCCGAGGAATTCCAGTGACAAATATCTTTTACAGCTGGAGTTCAAGGGCAGGAGTAAAAATTCTTCTGAGATTTTGCCAACAACTGATGCCACATGTTATTTCACTATGACACACCAAGCTATTATGATGACACGGCCATGACTAAGATATTATGTGGGCGGGGTGGGATAGTACTGAATACATTTATAATCTCTAATCTGGCAGTTTAATGAAAAAAAAGCCTTCAATGCCTCAATAGTTTGCGGTTGATTGACCTAATTTTCCCACCGACCGCTGTCTATTGTCAGAGACCAGCTAATCAATTGCAGATTAACTTTGTGTACGTTGCAAGCTTGGCTCATTGACCGAGTTACAAATTCAGCTGGTTTTAAAAATAGAAAAAGAATGAAAAACTGATGTGTTGCTCACGTAGAGTTTTATACACCCTCCTTTCATTTCCGCAAAATGGTAACATAAGAACGGGAAATGCGTTAAAAATGATTCCCATTTTATAAACAAAAAGGGATGAATAAACTGTGTTTCATTGAGAGGCTTGGTGCACATATTTTAGGATTTAGTTTGCATTTTTGAAGAGTAGCTCTGATTTTCCTTTAAAATTGATGAGTAGGTATTTTTTTTGTAAATTATTATTATTATTATTATTGTAAATAATAATATTAGGCCTCCAATGGAAAACAATGGATTATTATTATTGTCCAGTATTTCAATAGCCCCGACATAATATGCACCGCTTTTCAAAGTCCATCGTCATGTCAGTAGCTGTCCCTCAACAGGGCTCACAATCTAATGTCCATACCATAGTCTAAGGTCAATTTGGGGAGGAAGCCAATTAATCTACCTGCATGTTTTTGGATATTGTACATTGTTGGTACTTCTGGTGACTTTTTGCCCCAGTTCGGCCAAAGCTATCACATGAAGCCTTCCCTACATTTTTTCATGGACTAAAAGAATTGTGCACTACAACCATGAATGTTCGTTTCTTAATGGAAATGTTAAGAGAAGCCATGGGGGAAGCCACTGTTGATCTTATAAAAACACTAGTTACCTGGCTGAAATACTTGGTGATCAGTGATCTGCAGCAAGCATCCAATGGCCAAAGTTAGTGTGTATTCAGAATTCCTGCCCTGCATTTGTGTTGCAGTTCAGTGACCCAGAAGGTACTGAAGACAATGGCCCTGATTTATTAAAGCTCTCCAAGGCTGTAGAGGATGCACTTTCATCAGTGAACCTGGGTGATCCAGCAAACTTGGATTGGATCTGGTCCAGGATTGAAAACATTTGCTAGCAAATAGCAAATTATTTTTAAGAAATCTACTTCAGGTTTGCTGCATCCCCCAAGTTCCAATTGGATCAATATGATTGTCACAAGGTAAGTCATCCCAGCCTCCATATTTCCCTTACAGAGCCGCTAAAACCACAGCACTCACTTGTTCCTCCGACCCATCCCTACTTCACTAATATGTCCTTTAGTGGTTAGCTAGAGGAATCACTGAGCACTGCACAGGAGATCCACACTCCTGGAAGAGTCAGAAGAAACTTTCACTGCCGTTGTGTTTGGCAGCATAAAAGGTAAGCTGTTACTTTTAAACATTTTTCTAGGAAACTATTATGTTGTACATACGTTATAATGCCCCTACAATAATCTAAGGCCATTTTTTTGGTGAAGCCAATTAACCTATCGGTATGTTTTTGGAGCAAACCCATACAAACATGGGAGAAAATACATTTTTTTATGCAAATAGTGTTCTGGATGAAATTAAAAACTTGGACCTTAGTGAAAGGCCAAAGTGCTAGCCACTAAGCCAACAAGCTCAGTTCAGTTATGAATATTTACTGAAAAAATAGGCTATTTAGGAGTTTATTTTTCAATACAATTCTCTTGACATGACCCTTTGGGAAGAAACCAGTGCAGTGTAAAAACACAGAAGTGCACGTGCAAAATGTATGTTTTTTTAGATTGTTAATATAGTGTGATTAGCTTTACTTTTAAAAAAAACTTGTATGATATACATTTTGTTTTCTTCTGGACCATCATCTGGATTTGTTGAGGGGATATCCCGTCTTCCATAAGAGTTAGATCATCTATGTGGAAGATAACAATGAGAATGCTGACAATACAGATGCAGACAATACAGATGAATGTGTGAATCACTCCCAATGTGCTGCATTTATCTTAGAATAGCATGTGGCAGAAGGATGTTTTTTCAGCATCCATGACTTGATGGCTGATATTGAAAGAGGTTTCAAAAAAACCATATTACTTTGCATGGTACATTTTTTTAGGCTGTATTTGTGCTACACACCCGCGGTTCTTGGTGTACAATTACTTACTGAGACGTTAAAAATGAAATTATATTCTTCTTATCTCCCACTTATCCACAAACAAGACAAAAACAGGTAGACTGTTGCTGGTGGAAGGGGCCTACAGTGCGTTTTTGTATAGCTTTTTAAAAACATGACAACATTCTGCACCAGTACTGTTCTTGAAAGCCCTCAGCCCTGATTCAATCAGTGACCTTGCTTTTGGGAGGATTAAACTAAATTTCTAAGTTCGTTTTGAACGATAAAAATTGGAAGTGTGTACGCACCTTAAGTATTCCCAGTACAGGATAGGAGCCTGTACATTTGTGCCAGACTGTCCTTCCTCACCACTACCTTCTGGGTTATACCTTCTCTCTAGCCCACAGAAAACCATCCCTGCCAGGAAAGGGCCAGTTGGTTGTGTTTTTCCCCCAAGTCAAGGGTTTCCAGGTCTGCTTGAAATCCAAGATAGTATCTCTATCCATGTATGGAGGTGTGTGATTCATCCTAGGCCCATTCACACCATTGTGATGTGATATTGGGCACATTACTGCAATGCATGGCTATGATTTTTACATGGTTTGGTGCATTTTGAATGGCACTGCAATGCAAATTCCTACCGTACTGCACTTGCACTATGTTCTGGAGCATCGTGAAAAGTACTATAGGCTGGAGAGGATACACGTTCACCAGTAAAGCTGGGAGATCCAGCAAAAGGTTTTCTGGATCACGCAGCTTCACTGAAGAAAGTATATTCTCTCAAGCCTTGCAGAGCTTTAATAAATCAGGCCCAATGTGTAAGATTTTTAGTCTGTTGTGGTGCACCCCATACAAATGGATGACTGCCCTGGCGCAAAGTCCGTTAACAGATGACACGACATGTTAACGTGCATGCGTATACAGACCCCAAATGATCAAGCTGGTGTAAATGGGCCCTACATGTGACAGTTCTAGACCAGTCACTATGCACCAGTATTATTATATGGGTTCATGACAGTTTGATGAGATTTCCACCAACTTCCCAACGGAGAAGATTCAACAGTAGGATCCAGATAAAACTTCGACCCTTTCTCCACTCTATTCCAAACTAAAAACAAAAGCTTTGCTGGAGTTCCCTCTTAAGTTCCAGCCGATACTTGTGTAAGTAGTTGTTCCGCGTTGCTAGTGGAGATTAATAAACAAAAAAATCACAGGTTGGAGGCAATATGCACAAGACCTACGTATGGGATATCCCCGTAACGAACGAGGGAAAGCCCCTGTCCGTGTTCAGATCCCGAGTATAACTTGGCCTTCCTTCTGAGACATGTAATTATTGAGCAGCCTCTCCCCTCCTTGCAGCTTTCTCCTCCCTCATCCATCCGGGAAATCAGCTCAGCACAGGAAATGCTTGGGCTTTCCCTGTGGCATTTACACCAAATGATAGATACTCAGAGTAATATTCAGGGCCCTGCAATGTGGGAACATTACAACACTGTTCTGCATAGAAGAAGGAGGATTGTTTATAATCTGTGGCTATAAACAGAGCGGATTCCAAAGGTTTAAGATCTCCTGGGGCCAAAAATGACTGCTTATATTCCAGGGCTGCGACAAAATGGAAAAAAGTAGAGCCATACTGGGGTGATATAGGACTCACACGTCATTTTGTAGCACCATTTAATTGCTGCTCCAAGTACTTAATACCAGAGATTTCCAGAAAAGTGCAGATAATCATTTTATTGCAAAAAATGTCACCTACAAAAGATAAAAATACCAATTTGTAGCTAACGATATGGAGCTGAGAACATAGGCATGAACTAAAATCTTTGGCGGTCCTGGGACCAAATGCTGCTAAAACCCAACCCTTGAGCTACAAAATTAGCAATTCCATAGTCAATAACTGTGATTTTTTCGGAAGTATTGCTGCCAATTAATTGCCAATGTGACACAGCCCTTAGGAAGTCTTCCGAGATGTAAAAGAATGTTTGCAGTTTTAAATAATGAAAGTAGACCTGTCATTTTGAGGCATTAAATGGAATTGAAGATGTAGGCACACATTACTTTAACATTCACCTGAACTCATTCTTGAGGATGCTTACATATTGTACTTTCTTGCCGTGCTATGTATGAGATATCTAATGGGATAAAAAATCCCTCTATTGGTCACTTATATATCAGGTAATGTGAGCAACCATTTCTGCTAAAAAAACAAAAATTAAGTAATTAAAAAAATTACTAAATTAAGCTACTGATTGGGTATAAAGTTCAGGCACCTGCAGCAGCCATATTCACCTGTATGGCTGACCACTCAGATGTTCGGATGGTGCAAAGCTGCAACATTCATGAGTAGTGTTATAGTTTGCCCAGAATGCCATTTGCGTAGGCTCTGCATTGTTTGGATGGAAGTACATATTGGGCATACTGGATGTAATATGTAATGTGTGTCATTTAGAACCTCTGTGCTTGAAATCCCATGCATGTGCCCTATGGGTTCTCTTCACTAACACCGGTCCTGCAAGCAGTTTACCACACTATACAAAATCTAGGAGCATAGTCCTATTCAAAAAAAGAATTTGGAATGCTTAAACTGACTTAGATATACAACCTTGTACACTCAAAAAACCAGGATATTAGTAATAAGAATAAGCAAAGCATGAAGCAGCTCTGGTGGAAAGATAAGTGACAGCTAAATGGATCTCAAACAATGCTAACTGTACTATGGAATAGAGGGAATTGTGAAAATTTACACATAGATATTACTTTGAAAAAAAGACAGGTAGGATAACTAGATGGGCAGTATGGTGTTGGGAGAGAGAGAAATGCATGGAGTAGCATTGTGGTCTGTTGGCTGATACACATTTCATACTGCTCTGTATCTTCTGCATAATTATGTTACTACTTAACTACTACTAGATAATGGGAAGCAGCCCCAAGCCAGGATACAGGCACAGTTGTGGTTCCAAAGGACAGTAAAGGGTAAAGGGGGAATTTATAGCAACCCAGTCTTCCTCATAACTGGGGGTCCATAAACAGCCATTTTGGTTGCAAATAATACTGCAAGAGGCTGTGCTAAATTTAGACTTGGAATAGGAGGAGCAAGAGATGATCCTGGTTTGCCGGAGTTGTTTTGGTTGAGTGGACATAGATAGTGCTGCCTTTTACTGTAAAGCAGAAAACCAGGACCAGGCTGAAAGTTAAGGTTATGTACACATTTCCTATTTCTGTTGCTGGAAATGATTCATTCCAGATGATTCTATGGAGAAGGACGAGCGAGCAAAACCTCGCTGTGCTCTCCTCCATTGACATCCATAGTGGTTGTTCTCAATTGGTAGTTCACTGGTCTGCCAAGATGGATCAGTGAGTGACCTGGGGGGATCACTGTACAGGTGTTGGATTTTAGCCAGAGACGAGCGAGACCATTTGTCTTGGAGAAGAATAATTTGATGATGTATACAGCCCAAGAGGGATATTCTAGTGAAATAATCACATTGACAGGTTTCCTTTATTTGTGAACAGGTAGCCCAAAGTTTCTGCCGTTTGCTGAAAATATTGGTTCCTTTGCATTTTTACTGCAACAATAGTACTTTCAGAAAGCATGAACAATAAACAGGCAAAGCCTGGAAATGGTGACACCACATAGGCAAAAGCTCGAATAATTGAGCAACATGGCATTTCTGTTACTTCCACCAACGTTGTTTTAACAAAGTTTTATCACGTTATCACAACACTTCACTGTTAATGGCCTAAAGGCTGTACCTTTATTTTATATGTGCTGTATTGACTACAAACGTACCTTAAAGGAAAGATGATGTATGTCATTGTTACACAAGCTATTTTGTAATGTAATGTTCTCAAATTGACCTTTCTAGCTAAATCTGCAGCCAGCTATAAATTTCTAAAACTTACAATTTGACATTTGGCAAAACTCTGAAATCTGTACTATGTTACAGTACTCAGTGTACAGGACAACTTTAGAAATCCCATATCACGGTCATATGTTCAAGAAACATTATGTGTTTCGGCTGCCTCTGGCCTTAATCATAGCCCTGTTAATCTCAGAAACAGGAAATTATAGAAACCCAATCCCAGATAGGGCTACTGATAGGGCTGCAGGCAATAGAGTGAAAATAAAAGAGAAGTAAGTCCTAAATTTTAAACTCCATGTTAGGAGTATTTTTTTTTACAGAAGGATCCTCTCCTGTCCCTTCTTCAATAAAGGACCTGCCTTGTCACATTTTTTTAATTTTTAGCTTTAGCTCCCCACTGAGTGGCTGCAGGGACATCTTTCCAATACCCTAATAAAGAATCCAAAGTTGTTGCCAGCATGAACACTGAAATAAGGGCTAGAAACAAAGAAATGTGATGAACCACAGAAATGTTCCCTGAAAGAATATATTCTATCCAATGATCTCCCCAGCCCCTTTTAGTTGGGCGCACCACCCGTAACTTTTCAGTAACCACCTGGCTATTTGTGGGTGGTTACTGAAGAGTTGGGTAATAATATAGGGGCTGCCACCCACCTACAATTTTTTTCCATCCCTGTTAGAAAAAATTCTGGTTTGCAAACTCTCACGGGGCAAATTAAACATCCCACATAATATGCTCTACACTTGAAGAAACCAGTTGGACAGATCACTTTTTATTCTACTACCTAATAGAAAAAGTTTATCCTGATACCGTAGATTCAACAACGCATTTCCATATCAAGCCTGCAAGTATTGCCAAGTATTGTGGAAACTTTTTAGGCAGCCATTTTTTTAAAACTACATAGGGACCCTAGAGCTTTTCTGAGTTTCCCCATTTACTAAGGGGAAGAAGTCCACCACCAACCTAAGGATGGGATATAGCTCTTTATCCATGGTTAGCTTATCACTCTCCTAAACTTCTTTGAATATGTTATTTCAATGCCACTATTTCTTCTAATAGGTTCCCCTATTTTCTTTTCCTGGCCCATGCCTAGGCCCTACTAACCAACCATTATGCGCACATCCCAAATCATTGCTTGTTTTTCCATGCATAAATAATGGGGTTCACTGCATTTCCAGTGCCCATGCCTAAGATAACTTTTCAGGAATATCCAGTGTACAACCAAGAATTTTTTATGTAAACTGGGTGGAAAGAAATTGTAGGTGGGTGGCAGCCCCTGTATTGTGACCCAACTTATCAGTAACCACCCCAAAACAGCCAGGCGATTACTAAAACGTGCCGGGTGATGTACTCAGCTAAAAGGGGCCCGGGAGCACACTGATATCCAGTACAGTTTACTAAGTCCTCAGCGCTCATCTCTATGAAGGCCAAGAGGTAGGTTGTGTCTTTTAATGACACTAGGGGCTCTATTTATAAAACACTGAATCAGACATTCCCTCATGGGAATCTTCCAGGCTCATGTGCTTCAATGGCAGTCATTGATTCCCACCAGGTAATGTTTGAGGGAATGCCAGATTGCCTGTTTTATAAACAGAGCCCAAGGACTGATCTTGTGACTATTACAGACAACACCTCCCTTCTTAGCAGTCCATTTCAGCTACTGAATACGTTTTTTTTATATTTCAGTCAAAGTGGATTTTCTCTTTAAAATGCTTGTGGACCTACATTTTGATAAATAGTAATATTTGCAGTTGCCAAGTTCTACATTCCTTTAAGAGAAAAAAAAAGGAACACAATCTTTAGAAACACTGTTCTGCAGCACATTTCCTTCCCTTTTTCACACTGTGGTTGAACATATTGGGAACTGGTTGTTCTGGAACTGAATCACAGTAGACAAAACAGAGAAGTGTGATTGGCAGACCAAGAAGCAAGGAAAATCCCCAGCCCTTAAGAACAGACTGAAATCCATGTTTGGTATAACTTGTGCCCAGACTTTGTACAGTGACCTATGATACAATCCTTCTCCCCCTGAAAATTATGGGTCTTTTTTAGAACCTGTGGGCCAGTTTCCTAAAACTGAAAGTGGTGCTGATGACCTTTCTCTGTACAGATTCATGAAAAGGGACCATAAAAAGAAAACAGATTTTAGAGAGAGAGGGAGAAAGAGAAAGCAAGAGAGACAATATGGACAGCTTATATCTCAATGGTATGGTATGCTTTAGTCCCAACGGGCATGGATACGGCTTGGAATACCCCAGGAAGATCTGGAGTAGGGAAGAGAAGTAGAGGCAGAGAAAAATGTAAACAAGTAGCACTTTATACTTATTCTAAACTCATATGCTGGTCAGTTAGGCATTGGTTCTCTCAGTGCCTTGCATTTAATCTATCTGTAGGGTGCCATTTTAATCCACTGACATGGGTGAAACAGAGACTGCTGGTGCTTTAGACGCACAGGGCTTGATTTATTAACCCTCTATATGACTGGACAAGATAGTACTCGGGTGATCCGTAAACCGGGAATGGATTTTGTAAAAATCATTTGCCATTATTATTATTATTATTAAACAGGATTTATATAGCGCCAACATATTACGCAGCGCTGTACATTAAATAGGGATTGCAAAAGACAGACTAATACAGACAGTGATACAGGAGGAGAACCCTGCCCTGAAGAGCTTACAATCTAGTAGGTTAGTTTTCAATATTGGACCAGATCCATTTCATGTTTGCTGGAGCACCCAGGTTCTCCCATAATAGTCTATCCTCTCCAGTCTTCCAGAGCTTTAATAAATCAGGCCCACAATTGTAGATCCTAGTTTGTGCAAAGTTTTTTATTACTTTTCTTTTGTTGGAATACAACTTCTACACTTTCAAAGTGCCAGATATCTGAATCTATCCTACATTGGCCTGTAGATTTGCAGTGCTTACTAATAGCCCTTTGTGTCCACAAGCAGCAAAACACATCCCCATGCATTCCTACTAGCCCAGTCAATTCAACCTGTCAGTGTAACACTCTGATAAGAACTACAACTGGAAATTTGGCAGAGCAGGGATGGAAGAGATTTGTCTCTAATAATTACTGCTTAACCTACACGCACTTGAAGGCACTTAAAGGGTTTTGCGCAGTCAAGTTATAATTAACACTTCCTCATTCTAGTTATTGTATGATGTGTTAGAGACGTGCTACATTAGGAAATTCATCTTGATTTAAAGTGTCCCAAGAAAGTATGTACAAATATAACGCTGGCAACAGACCAGGGTGTTTGGACACAATGACCACACTGTGATTTGTCTGTCAGCCAGCTGATACATAGACCCACATTGAGTATACAATTATGTAAACAGAGCCCAAGTTTGGTCTAACATCTCCTGGCTTATGTTTAGGAAGGTGACAATGACTGACTGGACCTGGTTCACCTATTGTAATTGCTGAGAGTATCCTATATCTATGGCCAATGCAAAGAGTACCAGTGAGGGTAACAATATGGAAGCTGCTACAAGTGACTTTGGGGCTGTCATCCTGGTCCTGGATTTAGAATGGACACAAAGAAGATCAGTTTGCAAAGTTTGTATATTCACAGCCACACCATAAGAACCAACAGTGGTAACCAATGCTCTGGTTTCCTACACAGAGACCATAGAAAAGCCATCATGTGGCTGTGGATCTGTGCTTGCTCCGTAATCCTCAGCAGATCACCATTCATCAGGTAAGCAGTTCTGACACTGGGAAACAAACATCTACCTTTTCCAAGATGGCTTCCTACACAGAGAGACCATAGAAAGTCAATCATAGGCAGATATGTGCTTGCACCAAATTCCCCAGGTAATAAACAGATCCCTAGTCATCAGGTAAGCAGTTCTGACAATGGTAAGCAAAGCTTTGTCTTTATTAGGAAGGCTTCCTCCATACAGACAGTGGAAAAGCCATTATTGTTGGATATGTGCTTGCTCCATATTCCTCGGGTAATCAACAGATCACCAGTCATCAGGTAAGCAGTTCTGACCATGGGAAACAAAGCTCTACCTTTACCAAGATGGCTTCCTCTACAAAGAGACCATGGAAAACCATAATGGGGGGATCTGTGCTGCTCCATACAGATCATCACTGATCGACACTGATAACCAAAGCTATGTCTTTACCAAGATGGTGTCCTCCACACCGAGTGGAAAAGATATCACAGGTCAGGTAATAGGTAAAATATTATCTACAGTATGACCACGGGCAATACTAGTCACTATTTCTTTTGCTTTTTTGGGCACAGCTTCTAGGATTGAGGTCCCTTTTAAGAAAATCTATTATGAGAAAAACATAAACCCCCAGAAAAGAGTTAAAAACATAGCTGAAGTGATGTCACTCTACCACAAGGGTCTTAAAGCAAGAACCTTAACATGACAGCCAGTAACCTGCACATAAAATGAGGACCAAAAAAGTTGGGGGGATTTCCAGTTTAAAGCAGTAGTCCCACAATCCTAAAGTCTGACGCAGCTCACTGATTTTGTCTGTCTACAGTTCCCAGCGATGCACAGGCCAAGAACAGCCTTCTGCCAGTTACACAGTTAGCAAATGTTTCTGATTCAGTTCACTAAGCTGGATATTTATAGACGGCCAGATGTGATAGAGTGGGTGGCCAGAGGACAAACAGCCTGTTGTCCATTATGCAGCATCTAAATCATACACAGAACCGTTACCATTTGCATCACAGAACAGGGGATTTTTTTTGAATGTTGAAGGTTCTTGGTATACTCCTAGTTCCTCTTTTTATGGAAGTTTCTTGTGTGCTCAGTAACCAGGTTAACATTTTATATTCCAAAGAATAACAGGCCCAGGATTATTTAAAAAGCAGAACTTCTGACAAACTGTTGAAAATTTGATCAACATACATACATGTATGTTAACTGATTTACCTTCTAGTGTATTATATGTTTCTGTTCAGCCATTGGGACTTGAAAGGTTTGTCACAGCATGACACAGCCCATGGCGCCATCATTCTGCCTGCAGCTGCAACAACATCAGTGGCAGCACATCTAAGTACCTAAAATATGTAAGCTTGACGACATTAAATATTGTGTTAGGGCATGACTGGCTATGATTAAACTATACCCACGATAATGTCCCCGTTCCCTCGCAGGGTGCTGCCATCTTTTTTCTCTTCTTGTAGACAATCCTTAGCCAACTTGATTGGCCATGGCAGAATGATGTAACTCCTGGGCAGGTGGTGGTTCATTCATTCATGGCATTCATTCACCAGGAGAATGCCGGGATTGCCGAATAATCTGGCAACCTAAGCTGAAGCTGCACATTGGCAGGTCAGCGTTTTGACAGACAACCATAGCGATCAGGCAGGTACAGGGGATTATTGGGGAAGGGACATCACCTGTCCCTTTCTGCAGTAATGACCTGCCTGATCATGGATTAATAAAAGTGGAACTTTAGTTCCGCTTTAAAGTAAACCAGTCATTAGGTCAACATAGAGACTGCCATATGTGACCCCTTATTCTGAAAATACTTATTGCTTGACTGGTATGCTCACTCAATACTTTGATTCATCAATCCAGATCAAGCACGGAGAGAAGATGACTTTTGTAATCTTAAAAGAGGGTTTTGTCAAACATTGTAAGATGGGGACCGATGAGGACTATCTCCATATGTTTAATTTAGCTCTGAAGTACTGTGGGAGCCCCAGGGTTGGCGTACTTCGATTATAACCAGGTTGAACGGGTTTAACGTCCCCAACCCCAGTTCATAGTTAACAGGAAGGTTTGTGGGTTAGATCATATGCACAATAATTGAAAATGTTCTGTTATTTTCTGTATTGATAGCCAGTGGGGCCTCCTTTGATGCACTAATAGCACAGGAACCGGGGCAGGTTCTGAATCAGTAAGGCTGATGGATATTTGCATTATAGATTGTCTTGGCACCCTAGGACACTCATACTTCATAGTCAAGCAGGGCTGATATGCTAGCAACACCAGGTTATAAAAAAAAACACCAGGTTCTTTCAAAAATGCCATAAAACCATTACATAACCTACTTCTACATCAGGGAGCTAAAGTACAAAATGCAACAGAAGATCAGGACAAGGCAAGGAGCAATTTTACAATGATAGCATTAACTATAGATTTCCTGTATTCACTCTAGCAAGGCTTGAATAAGTTTAAATACCCTAAATTAGGATGGTACAAATATAATTATAGGACACAGGAGGAGTAATTTTAATTTTGCTTGTATTTTTATACAGTGGAAAAAAGGAATCTACACGCTTGTTATTTGTGTAATTTTTTTTTCCAAAAGCGCAATGACCATGGTTCCGGGCGAGACTGTAGCCATTTTCTAATGTCCTTTTTAGAACTATATCTCCCAGATACCTGTGTAGTGAGATCTAATGGGTAATATCAGAATGGGGTAATCCTAAAACATGAATACAAACATTTGTAAGAATACTGATTTGGATATGTGTCACCAGTTTGTCTTCCGGGTGTGTTCAATAAATTAATCAGATTCCCCGCTCTGCAAATTGAAGCCTTGGTAACATGGAGTGGCAGAGTGCCCTGTTACTAGGAACTAGGAGATTTTACATACCAGGGTGACCGTGTGTACACATGCAATGCCAGGCAAAGGCAAAGGACAAGAAATCAGAGTTCTGAATTGTTTATTGTTTATAACAGAAAGCAAATATTGTTATACCTAACCATTACTCTTAACAGTACAAATCCACACCATGGTTCACATTATATAGCTCATTCATAAAATATGGGGCACAGTGTAAAATACATCCATCTGCTTAGCATAGTGAGCTCTGTGATTGGGGGAGAACCAGTAATTTGACATAGGCAGGTCATGTGATGAGGCTTCTCCAAGTTTTTTCAGTTTCGTTGACCCCGATGCCAAGGAAACACAATGTACTGTTGTGCTTTATCAACAGATAAGCCTGGTAAAGCCATAACATTGCTTCCAATATCAGATCCATAGACCTTTTAGTAGATTGTGGTGTACTTTAAAAGAATCAGGACACTTTTCCTAGCCTAGGCTATCCTCCCTTTTTTTTTTTTTAATGATAGTACAGGTTTGCCCAAAATTGAGCTTGAGATTTTTGTGAAGCGTGTCTTGTAATACTTGAAGCTTATCAAATCCTGCGTTTTGTTCCTAACCCATGGAGTGCCTGAGTGCTACTAGCTTTAAGGTAAAGACAGTTTATTGTGCCAAAAGTGAGATACCTATTGATGTGAATGAAGTGTAGGCCTCATAGATTGTAAGGTGTTCTGGACAGGGTCCTCTCCTCCTCCTGTGTCACTGTCTGTATCTGTTGGTCATTTGCAACCTCTATATAATGTACAGCACTACATAATGTTGTCACTATTTAAATCATGCTTAAAATAACAAAAGGCCATATTACAAGCTGGTAAAGCAGAATGCAGATGACCTACATTTGAGGGCAAGTTCTATTTAAAAATATATGCTTAGGGAAGGAAGTACTTCTGAGAAGAATGAGTATTAATATTAAACAAACTGCTATCCTGTAAATGTTAATTTTCTACCCTCTTAATGCTTTGGTGTTATACATAGAGTCAGGCACACAACCTAGTATTACAGCTTCTGATTTGCATACTTTTTTCAGGTCTGTGACTCTGAAACTGTTCAAACTATGTGCCTACTCACAGGTCAATGACCTACTTATTTCTCCTGTGACAAATCTGCTTTATTTACATATGTTTTCCAATCTGTTCCTACAGGTTGGTACACGTTACTGCTTGATGAAGTATACACATAGTGGTTTATATGCCTGAAAATAAGGTAGAAATCACAACCAATTTTGCCATTTATTTCCTTAACTACAGAACCAAAAAACAGGATAGTATAAAAAATGGATAATATCCCAAAAAAGGAAAGTCAGTTCTGCTTCAGCTGTTGAGGGGTGAAAAAAATGAACCATCCATTTCTTCAAACCAAATGCAAAGTACAAGAGGAGGAAAGATGCGTCAATCCAAAACCACCAGGTCTGCAAGAAGTCCATCAGCCAAAGCACTCCAGATGTCTGATCATAAGTGGGCAATCACAAATACAAACCATATAAAGAAGTGACAAGGATAATAAAGATTTAAGACACCTTGAGCCATTTTATCAGGCCAATAACATCGTGCTCATCAGTCTTGAGACAAAGCTTTGTGAAACGACTGATAGATGGGTAACTAAGAGGCAGATCATAAAACACCCTGGGTAGGGGGAGTTTTACCCATAATCTTTTTGGAACATTCCAATAGGGCATTGTGTATGTCCTTTGCACAGGCAATCTGGGACTTGATCATGCTCAGGTACTGGGTATACGGCAGGCTCTCTGTCTGGACGGCGTCCGGTTTGGTAGCTGTAGGCACGAGAGTGGGGGAATGCTTGGCGCTGTCATAGCTCTGAGACAGACATTCATAGGCAAGGCGCTGTGGGAAAGGACAATTGATAGATCACATTAGGACAATTACCCAACGAATACACCAACATCATCTTGTTATAGAATAAGCAAAAATATGGGAGTTAACGTCAATTACCTTTACTTTAGAAAATGATAGTTGGCTGGCTGTCACTCCCTTGTCTTCAATACAATTCTTGTCATTTACCAGCAACAAGTGGGCAAATCCAGAAAGTTAAAAAGAAGCTAAGCTTCTATCCATAGAGATTTGTTTTTGTTTAGCATGACAGCCAGACAATATTCAGTTTTAGTAGCAAAGCTAATGAAAGATCGTATTTGTATAGAAGCCAACTTCTCCACCCTACATTATATATGCATGAGGGAAGGCCTCATCTACTTACACAAATAATTACAGTTGACCATATTACTCAGAAAGGATTGTATGCTCCTGTAAACTCAAGTTGGGGGAATTCAGCACAGGAGATAATCTGGTACATTGCCAGAGGTTCATCTCTGTAACATCTTGTTCAAACACGTATGTATGGACAACAACACCTAATGCAGGGTGTATTAGGTAAAGAGCTCTCGAGATGGCTGGGGGCCAATTGAAGTAGTTAGAGACCTTTAGGCAGCCATGGTCTAAATGCTGCAGATTGCATTTGGTAGGACCGTTCATCCTAAATGAAAGTATGAATGAGCCACCCGGCCTAATAAACAGCAAAAAACCCAGAAGTGTCAGAAATCAGAAACCCCTGCCTATAAAAGAATCACACCAGTTTGATTGAAGGGTGTATTGAGCAAGAAAAGGGCAGCACGGTGGCTCAGTGGTTAGCACTATGGCCTTTGCAGCGCTGAGCCCCAGGTTCAAATCCCAGCCAGGGCACTATCTGCATGGAGTTTGCAAGTTCTCCCCGTGTCTGCATGGGTTTCTTCCGGGTACTCCGGTTTCCTCCTACATCCCAAAAAACATGCAGTTAGGTTAATTAGCTTCTCCCTAAATTGACCTTGGACTACATTAATGACATATGACTATGGTAGGGACATTAGATTGTGAGCCCCTTTGAGGGACACAGTGACACAATGGACTTTGCACAGTGCTGCGTAATATGATGGTGCTACATAAATACTGTGTAATAATAATAATAACAAAGCTGAACAATAAAGATCCTGCAGATAAAAGGAGCCCACAATGTGGGACTGTTGCATGCCATCTCACCTAACCCTGCCAGGGTCTGGTCACAAGATTATCACAAGAGAAGCTAGGCCAGGACAACTATCTGCATGAAGTTTGCAGGTTCTCCCCATGTTTGCATGGGTTCCCTCCGAATACTTCAATTCCCTCCCACATTCCAAAACCATGCAATTAGGTTAACTGGCTTCCGGCTAAAACTAGCCTTAGACTGTATTAAAGATATAGGACTATGGTAGGGACATTGGATTGTTAGCCCTTTTGAGGGACAGCAAGCGACATGACAATGGACTTTATATTGCGCTGCATAATATGTCGGCACTATATAAATACTGGATGATAATAATAATAAATGCATATTTCCATCATTTGGGCCTTACATGTAATCTAAAACTTCTTGAAAACGGCCAAAACTGGTCAAGTAGATTTTCAGAAGCTAAAAATGGACATTATGCATATACAAATCTTTTAAATGGAATATGTCTGGCAGCCACATCCTCATATATAAACAGGACACTTTTTCACCTGACCAACTTGCCAACTCTGGAGCAGATATGTCACACCCAGTAAAGCTTTACCAATTTAGCTTCACTGCCTACAAACTAGTATACAGCCGAGGAGTCAGAATGGTAGTTTTTACACAAACATTCAAAGCAAGCACCATCTAGCCTGAATCATGGCGGATGGACCCTCCTTTGATTGCATTGCAAACTTTACAGTGTCTTTGTGTGCTCTCCTGCAGCCCCCATACTTCCCCCACCCAAATGAGCTGCAAGGAATGTCAAGTATGTCCCACATATCCGGCTCAGCCTTGCACAGAACATTAACTCCAGCTGTATACAGAGTAACTGGGAGACAGAGAGAAGTGATGTGATAAACATGTAGAAACATCACTGCTTCCTAGTCCATACATCGCCATTCCAATCATTCCCTGACAACTCCCCTGGAACACATTCAGGTAAATCTGACTATATGTGTAAGAAGCCTGTTTCAGGAAATGGAAAGGGGTCAAACTGTGGGCAAGCAATAATCATAATTAGTACATTATGTACAGTGTTTTCCTGTTTTTCCTTTGGTCTTTGAGTGTTTTTTTTTTCTTTTAAATTGATGCTTATCAGAGAAGAATTCTTGTAAATGGGCTGATGGCCCCTGGTTATCACCTGACTGGCAAAAACCAGATTTTACAGAGACATGGACTGTAAAATACAGGTACTGTCTTCTTTTACACAAAAGATTTGCTGTACTAATAATTGGAGGGTTGCTGTACTTTAGGACCAACCTACCATTACCAAACTGTTGGTCCCTAATCCCCACACAATGGGCCTGATTTATCAAATCTCTCCAAGAATATGGACGGTACACTATCATAAGTAATAAAGGAAACACGGAATGGGTTTATTCCAGGATTGAAAACCTTTGCCAAATAGCAAATTATTTTAAGAAACCCCTTCTAGGTTTGCTGGATCACTCATGATAGTCTACCTTCTCTAGTCTTGAAGAGCTTTGATATATCACAATATGTGCAATGTTTTTTTTAAATCCTGTGGGGATGTGGCCACAAAATCCTGAAACGCCTGGATGAAATTTGGCGAAATGGCTCTTTATTAAGTCTTCACTTGCACTAAAAACATAGGATCCCAAGACACTAGGAGAGGAAGGGGTAATTCTCCCTACTTTACCCTTCTATGCTAAATTTATCAATAAACCATTTTTTGATAACATTAACATGTATATGTCTTCTGTAACATAAGCCCCTAAATAGTGCTTGGATGAAGGGCTGGAAGTGTGTTTGGGGACCTTCTAGTGTTAATCAGTGTTCTTGTTGGACGCTATTAGCAAGGTGCACCACCCGGCACTTTTAAGTAACCACCCAGTTGTTTTTAGGTGCTTACTGAGAATTTTGGTCATAAGGCAGGGGCTGACACCTGCTTAAGATTTCTTACCACCCAGCTTCAAAAATTTACAGTTCACAATTCCTGTTGTTTTAGTATACAGTACCTTTATACAGGTGTGTTATAATATGACCTTTTATTTTATATCTAAACAGAAATATTACAGTTCCTCTTAAGATAGGCAAGTCTGTACTTCACTGAGTTTAAAAGTCGATCTAAACCCAAACTGGGCAACAAAGACTTTGCAACGAACTGAGTCTAGCAAAGTAGTTCTGGTAGCATATTTTAGACAAATTATTGGTTTTTAAAACCATTTAGTTGCCTTTTGATAACAGCCTCATTGTCATATAACATCCTTTATTCAGGCAATTAAAAAAAAAAAAAAAAAACTTACATCAGTCACTTGTGAATTGATCAGACCTTAAAAGTGCCGTTCTCTACCATCACCCTTGGACTATCAGCACCTACTTACCGTAGTATTTTGCCCCAGAACATTTTTTTAAGTTGGGTGGCAGCCTGTGCATTGGGACCAAATATTGGGACGTAACCACCCAAAAACAGGGTGGTCACTGAAAGGTGCTGGGTGGTGTGCCTGGCTAAAAGGGACTGGGGAGAACACGGTCTGCTGGAGGGCAGTCCCTTGCCTTAACAAAAATCTTCATGTCATGCTCACCAGATATTTATAATAAAAACTACAGATTCAAGAAGACTGATACCTTTAAATGTTAAAAATTAAATAAAACCATCTTCTAGTTTCTGATATATGATCAAGTTAATAAAATGCCAAAGCTGTTTGACCTATGTCACTATACCCCGGATGACTGTACTCCATTGAAAAAAAAAGCCCTGGGCCCCCTGTAATGCAGCCACTCCCAGTGCTTTCAGACAGTCGCAGTCAGTTGTGCATGAACGGCATGAAAGAAAAAACGGTTGTTTCCCTGGGGGAACTTAGAAATGCAGGTGCAGAGTAAATCTGGCATGTATCCAGTGCAAATACAGCTGTGAGTTATATTTAAAGAGGGCCACTAAGCTTTTCTTTGAATCTGCCACCTCTGTGCCTTTATATCAGGAAACCCATCTAAAACCATTTTTGCATATACAGTTAGGTGCATAATTATTTGGACAAAGGCAACTTTTTTCTAATTTTGGTTCTGTACTTTACCACACTTAATTCTAAATGAAACAACTCAGATGCAGTTGAACTGCAGACTTTCAGCTTTAATTCAGTGGGTTGAACAAAAAGATTGCATAAAAATGTGAGGAACTAAAGACTTTTTTACCACAATCACTTTATTTCAGGGGCTCAAAAGTAATTGGACAATTGACTCAAATGATATTTCATGGGCTGGTGTGGGCAGTTCCTTTGTTATGTCATTATCAATTAAGCAGATAAAAGGCCTGGAGTTTATTTGAGGGGGGGGGGCTACATTTATAGGAGTGGCAAAATCTACAGTTTGGTACATCATGAGAAAGAAACAAAGCACTGGTGAACTCAGCAACACCAAAAGACCTGGATGTCCACGGAAGACAACAGTGGTGGATGATGGCAGAATCATTTCCATGGTAAGACAAACCCCTTCACAACAGCCAACCAAGTGATCAACACTCTCCAGGAAGTAGGCATATCAATATCCAAGTCTACCATAAAGAGAAGACTGCATGAAAGTAAATACAGAGGGTGCACTGCAAGGTGCAAGCCACTCATAAGCCTCAAGAATAGAAAGCCTAGATCAGACTTTAATCAAAAACATCTAAAAAAGCCAGCACAGTTCTGGAAAATCATTCTTTGGACAGATGAAACCAAGATCAACCTTTACCAGAATGATGGCAAGAAAAAAGTATGGAGAAGGCGTGGAACAGCGCATGATCCAAAGCATACCACATCATCTGTAAAACATGGCGGAGGCAGTGTGATCGCTTGGGCGTGCATGGCTGCCATGGCACTGGGACACTAGTGTTTATCCATGATGTGACACAGGACAGAAGCAGCCCAATGAATTCTGAGGTGTTCAGAGACATACTGTCTGCTCAAATCCAGCTAAATACAGTCACATTGATTGGGAGGCGTTTCATAATAAAGATGGAGTTTATTAAAGAAAAGAAGTGGAATATTCTTGAATGGCCAGGTTGGTCACCTGATCTGAACTCAATTGAGCATGCATTTCACTTGTTGAAGACTAAACTTCGGACAGAAAGGCCCACAAACAAACAGCAACTGAAAGCCACTGCAGTAAAGACCTGGCAGAGCAATAAAAAGGAGGAAACCCAACATCTGGTGATGTCCATGAGTTCAAGAGTACAGGCTGTCATTGCCAGCAAAGGGTTTTCAACAAAGTATTAGAAATCAACAATTTGTCCAATAACTTTTGAGCCCCTGAAATTAAGTGATCGTGTAAAAAAAGGCTTTAGTTCCTCACATTTTTATGCAATCTTTTTGTTCAACCCCCTGAATTAAAGCTGAAAGTATGCAGATCAACTACATCTGAGTTGTTTCATTTAAAATTAATTGTGGTAATGTACAGAAACAAAATTAGAAAACTGTTGTCTCTCTTCAAATATTTATGGACCTAACTGTAATTACAATAAACATATCTTTGCATCTGCAACCTCTTTTTTACTCGTTGAATATGCACATGATTAACCTGGGTGCAGGTATGTTTTAAACTGGCGAAGAGCTACTTTTGACCAGTGGTATTTATGAAAAGAGCTGTAAGCCAACACTAATGGTATAAAGTAAACCTCAGAAAAACTGCTAAATACACAGGTTAGGTACATACTGTATAAGGGAGTTTTATCTGTCAGACTGATAAGTAGTATTATTTACACCTTGAACTTACCCAGCTCTGCAACAACACACCCTTGTCTGCCAGGGCAGACCCGCTATACACACCTGTCTCCGTTCCATCACCATTATTCTATATCTTCACTTCCTCTTTGTGATCTTCGGCCATCTTGATTGGCCAGGATGAGATGATATGCATGCGCAGATCAGTTTTTTGGATTATTCCACAGAACAATAAAACTGTTAAGAAGGATTATTGCAGTCTGTCCCTTTCCTCAATAATAATCTGCCAGATTAAATATTTATTAAAGTGGACTCTTAGACAAGCTTTGTCCTTCCCTTAGCCTTTGACAGGATGGTGAAAGAGAAGCAGAACACTGATAAACACATCTCATAATCTCATCCTCCAATCCACATGGGCACGACAGCACAACTGACTGGCTTACTTTCTCCCTCCTGAGCTCTGCTGTAAAATGAAAACTTAGATCAAGCAGATTGATCAGTATACAAGTTTCTATGGAATAGCCGCATGGATCCTAGTTACTAAAGAAATCCTGTATGGTTTAACTAAAACAAGCATTCCCACTGACAGGCAGCCAACAAGTCAGGAAGCACATAATTCCTTCTCTGAAATTATCAACAAAGGTAGGGCCATGACCTAGCAGTGTGCCTGGGTTGGCCAGAAATGTTGTAATTTTCATCGGAAAGCAGCGATCATTACCACAGCATACTGCTGACAGAAGAGGCACTGATGAAGAGTGGGTGGGGGATAGTGGCACTGGAAGGCTACCAATATCAATTTAAAGTGTGCCAATAACTTGGGTTGCATTTCCTATCGCATGTTGCCTTCTCGGAGATAGTAATTAACTTTTCAGTTTAACTATATGCTGATAGAAATTGGTAGGCTGCAACTGCAACTGACCTTTTTCGAAAAAACGCTAGTTTTTCTAATCTTTTTAATCTTTCTAATCAGAGCATACTGGCAGACCTGGAGGAGGCATGTAACAATAGGACAGACAACCTAATATGTATGTGTGCAAGTCAGTGATTTAGGCCACTGGGTTGCCAAGGAAGAAACTTTTCAGAACAAGATCTGCACATTTCTCTTGGCAATAAAGGGAGGCATTAGACCCTATAGTACCCTACGGAGTTCTACTGCGACTACCCTTCTCTTCCATGTGTCCTGATCTTTGGCTGGGCTTGGATGATGAAACTTCTGGGACTACCATGCTGCATGTGCAGCTCATCGTTTTCTTAAAGACATCAGCAATAAAGCTGGTGTGTTGATTGCAGGTGGGACATTACCTGTCCCTTTTTGCAATAAAGACATGAGATCGCTCATTTTCAATGCGGAACTATAGTTCCACTTTAGGGTTGAAATTCAATCAAATGTCAATGTTTTAGTTCACTTAGAACTACTCACTAGTTAATGTTTGCGTGATATACCACCAACCTTCTGTAGCCACTGCATGAAATCTCATTCTTTCTGTTGCAGTCTCGCATCATTTCTTTATTTCATATTACAAATAAGGGGAGAGAATCCATTTTTTGGGGCCTACAATCTCAAAAGCCAAAGCAGAGGAAAAACCATGGATTATTAATAATGTAATGTACCTAATAATGTGTCTAGGTGAGGTATAAGCGACTGGTGGGTAAAAATCCACAGGCCGAAGTATCTGCTTTAGATGACCTTAACTAATAATCGGCAACACTGGCTGGCTATAAGGGCAATTAAAAGGTGATAGCTGATAATACTGTTTGCGCTAATATTGTACGATACCCCAGCAGAGAGGGATATTTAAGACTTTGTAATGTCATCATCAGGTCTTGGTGCAACACACACATATGACAGTAGGTGGTAAGGTCGGTACATAGATGTCTGAAAACAGCACCCTAATATGTGAACCTCTAAAATTGAAACCATGAAATTGGAGATCAGGGACAGAAAAGTTGGTGAGCAAATGGCTAGATGATCCTTGACATCCTCAGGACAGATAATGATGAAGGCTTTGACTTTGTTTGCATACTATGAGAAACTCATAGTGTTCAGATCAAAGTAAGCAATTTCAGTACAGGAGAAGCCTGTACAACCATGCAAGAGACTGTAGTTTACCAAGAAATATGTAAACACCCAAATACTGCCATGTATTTTAAAAAGTACAGGGACACTCACCAAACAGAGCTCCAGCTGGTCACAAAGGGCATAGAATTCCTCTAGACTCTTATCAAACCTCTGAACTGGCACATCTGCAATTTTCCTGTGTGGGACAGAAGAAAGATGAGGTGAGTCCAGAGCATACACAAAGCACTGGCCCTGTGAGAAAGAAAAGACAGAAGGGGAGCAAAGATAACCAGCATTCCCTCGGTGAGAGAAAAGATGGATGACAGCAAAGAGCATGCACACAGCAATTCTCCTGGAAGAAGAAATAGGAGAGGAGCATAGAGCATACACATAGCACTCCAATGGTGGGAGAAAGGAGCATACATACAAAATAGACAGGAGGAGAATACAAAGCATACACACAAGATTACAGGAGAGTGAAGAGACAGAAGAGGAGCACAGAGCATACACAGAGCACTCCACCTGGAAGAATAAATATGAGGGAACAAACACCATACACATAGAGCTCCTCTAGTGAAAGAAGAAACGGAGCATACACACAGCACTCTTTCAGCATTAGAGAAAAGTAGGGCAATTATAAAATACATTGAAGACGAATAACAGACCCCCCCCTCCCAAAAAAAAACAAACAAGAAAAATACACTTTATTAATAGAAAGTATGATTTAACTATCCTTCTCAAGTCCCACTAACTTCAGCAGAAAAAGTCATCCTGTATAAATAATTTATGAGCGCAAACACAATTGTGCAAATAGGAAATAAGGTAACTTCAATTCATAACTTGATCGCCATTTGTGATTATATAATTAAAATACAGTACTGTATCAGGACACAGGGAAGTACAATTTATCTATATATTCGATTCAGACAACTTATTGCACCCTAAATGCATAATAAAATATTGATTGGACTTATCATAAACATTTCAAAAATTCATCCAATAAAACAAACCAATAACATTCATGGTTATATAACCCCTAATAAATTCTGTATTCCTATTTTGTTACAATGTCACCTGTCAAGTGGTGGGAATAATCAGGAACTAAGAAAATAGTCTGTTCTCATAGGTGATGTGTTGAATCAAGGAAATTATTTAAGCAACTTTGATAAGAGTCCGATTGTGGTGACTATTAGACTGGATAAGGCCCACAAATCCACAGGTCTTGTAGGGGGGCCCAATATGTAGTAACTACTTGGGTGCCCAAGGCTTGGGGGCCAATGCCAATGCAGAACTACATTTAGTAAGTTGAGGATTTGTTTTTTTTTGGGTAGAGGAGGTTTTAAGTCTGACTGATGAACAGAAGACACTCCTGACAGCATTGATTCATGAACACACTGCCATTGGTTACAGAACTGGAAGGGATAGAAAATGGAAGACATGGCCTACCAGACGTATTTGTATAACAGTTCTTCTATCATAGGCAATAGATATATCAGAGTTACTAATGACATTATCTAGTGTCAAAAAACAAAGAGCTATGGAAATCCTTTGAGCGACAACTAGTTTTTCTTGCACAAAGTTATGGGGTTACACACTAGCTTCTGTTTTTGCACCCCACTATTCTACAGGATGTATGTATCACAGGGAGAACAGATTATGTGTAATCCTTATATGTTCCTTGTGTAGAAATAATGCAATTTTTCCAGTCTGAAAGGAACAAAAATGTAAAATCTAGATATGAATATGGTGGAAGAGGGAACCACATTTGGTTTCCTAAGAACTTTTTTGAAGGCGCAATGCAGTTATGTGGCCAGGGTTGTCCAGCGTCATCCGAAACTGGGAGTAATTAAAACAGAAGTAAACAATAAAATCACACTTACCTTCATTGCCGCAGATCAGTCTATTCGTCCGGAGGTTTCTTCCATCGGGTCCCGCGTCATCCCAGTATCAGTCTTCAGCCCGGCGCAGAGGGAGCGCCAGGTGCCGCCATCTTCTACTCTATTCTTCTGTGTACTTCTTCCTACATCACTCAATCCCGCACTGCGCAAGCTCGACGAATGTTGGGAAAAAATTGTGATTGGGTGACGATTGGATGTGTGATATTGGTAAATTGTTTTTGATGAAAGGACTCCTTCTGCGCATGCCCTAGGTGCTTAAGCATGTGCAGAAGGAGCAGCCAAGAGCCTCCTGGGATGCGTGACTCTGCTCTGCACTCACCAATTAATTCTTGATCGCAATTAAGAGGGCAGTGCTGCACCTTTTTTTTTTTTTTTTTTTTTTTTTAATAAAAGAGTTCTCTACACTTTTACGTAAAGGAAAAAATTCTGAGTTTAGGTACGCTTTGAGGAGATGGATTTGAGGTCAGTCAGGAATTTAAAAAAAAGGTCTGACTGTAGGATTTTATGTTTATTCAACCAAAGGAACTAGCTCAGGAACTGATGTTTGATTAGAAGACCTCACTTGTTGAACACATTAAATAGAGATAGAGGGAAAAAAATGAACATGGCCATATGTAAAGGTGTCAGAACACAAACTGCATTGCAATTTGCTGTGTATAGGACTGCATAGCCACAGACCAACCATTG
>NC_092871.1:17520250-17568914 GCF_032062135.1 Pyxicephalus adspersus
TATTTCTGCTTTCTAGAAAACATGACAACAGTGTAATTTGTATACAAAATTTTTCACAATTTTTACCCAATTTCTGTGTACCTGTAATTCTCTGTTGACTGGCCATAAGGTTACGGTTTATCACTTCCTGATGCCAGGAACTGCTGCCTCTCATGAGACGCTACATGTAGCCTCATATAGAATTATCACTGCCGCCAGCTGTCAATTGTGCAGACATAGTGAGTGCAACAACCGCTCATCTGAACTTACCACTTCACAAAGATTGTTGGGCTATGCTCATACTATGAGGTGTTGGTGCAGTAACCATTCCCTTGTGCCAGTGAACCACTGCCAGGGGTTCTCATACCTTCTCCTTACGGCAGCCCCATAGTGAATGAATAGGGGGCAGCAGGAAGCGGTTGAGTACCGCTTACTGTGGCCAGTTCCCAAATGTGCAAACGCTGTTTTTTTAGAGCTCCAGTGGTGTGGTACGGGTGACCGAGCAGGTAAATGCCTGGAAACAGAAAAGGTATTATTCTGAATGACAGGGGCTTGTGGCCTGTAAGGGAGGGGTCATTCTAACAAGCACTTAGGATCTAGAAGGTTCACAGGAATTTTTTTGATAACCATGGCTACATACAAACATAAAATTTTTATTGTTCCAGATCATGTCTAGTGACTAATGAACGAACGAGCACTGAACACAGAGTGCCCATTCTGGTCTTTGAAGGGGAAGAGGAGAGAGCAGTGCATCCTGGTCAATCTGCTCTGAGGGATCCATGAATGACATCTCGCAACTGCTGTGCACAACCATTCGTTTAATGGTTGATGATGAACTCCAGAAAAAAAAAAAAGCGACTGCAGAGACGATCTTTGTCTTTGGGAAATCCCAGTGACGTTGGTGCATGTGTCGGTGCGGGCGAGAGGAGCGGCAGGAAATTCAAATAATTATGTATTGGATTCAATACAAAATAGCTGTATTGAGCCCAATACAAAGAAACCCATATATATATATATATATATATATATATATAATTACTGTACAGTTCTATTACAGGTTTCACCATTTTTTTATTTTATTTTTTAAACAGATTTTTGTGTTTTTTTATTTAAAGTTTATTAGTAAATTTATTAAATATTGAACAGATTTCGGTGAGGTATGCCTAAGAGTTAAAAGTCTACAATGTAAAATAAATTTCCATGCAAAAAAATGTAACGCTTTTTGCGTGGAAATACAGACAGAACGCTAGGGGGGTTAAAAGAAAATAAGTATACAAAACAATAAGCTTATACAACCAGCCATTTGTATATATTCGTTCATTGCAAGCTGGGGTTTTTGACTACTTTATCTGTGACCAAGCATCAACAAAAGTTTCCCAACCCCCCGAGGAAGCCCAGTAATATATTGCAAGGATTCACCAGCACAAATAGATGCTATCATCTAGCTTTGAAGAAAAAAGACCCCCCCCCTCAGTGCATTAATGTAATGCTGATCGAGGAAGGGTCCTCCAAGTGTGCCATTATTAGATTGTATAATTTCAACCAACCATATTGTATTCAAGAATTTTTGTGAACTTTTATTATACAAAGCCAAAAAAAAAAACTCTCTTTCTCTTTTGTATTCTTTATACACAAACCAATTAAATTGTTGTACTATTTAGGGATTTGCTCCAGGATCAAGACTGATTACTAATACACAACAGATACCAATAAGTTGTAACACAAATACTTACTGTCCATTATCAATGTTTGTGTTCTGGGCCAGATTCAGAGCTGCAATTTTCATGAGATTCTAAAAAACAAGAGAACATGGACATTTATAAAAACTTGCTGGAATTCTAATTATATGCAACGCATTTTTAATGTACAAAACAAAGCTCCAACTTCATAGACAACAGACAGTATGGCTGACTTTTCAAATCTACCAAATCACGATCCTTTCCAGCGGCAAAAAAGACTGAATGGTACATACAGCACCATTCTGCTCTATGGAGAGGGGAGGTAGAGAACGACGGAGTGGCACACGGCTGCGCTCTCTCCCCCTCATTTTCATTACAAACGTTCCTCGTCCGTGGATTCGCTGGGACAGTCATCAGAACGACTAACAAGGAGCCCTGTAAACAGGCCAGATTCTCGTCCGATATCAGCCTTGAGGCAATTATTGGACGAGAATACTCGGACGTGAGTACGTAGCCTTACTGTGTGACCACTGCATATAATCTGTGTTTTCTTTACTAAAGTGATAACACTGCCCAGAATTATAAAACATTCGTCAGCCCTCCACTACTTACATTTCCTATTGTTTTTCACATCCTACTTTTTATGTGGATGTTCCATCTCTTCTCATTTTTTTTCTTTCCTCAGATCCTATAAAATGGACCTCTCCGAGAAATGCCACACATGGCTAAAGTCATTTGTAAAGGGTTTTAAAGGAGGACAAATGTGGAAGCATTGATTTTGGTTTCCTGACTTTGTCCCATCTCAAGAACCAGCTTCCCAGCCTCCAACTACACCTCTGAAGTCTGTGGGAATGTCCTGTTGTGGGAGAACAGTCTGAGAACTTTCTATAGAATTACATTGACTGAACATTAAATGTAGCCCTTTTGTGTCCAGGGTGGAACTCAAGGCCTCTAGAGCAGCGGTTGCCAACCTTTCAGGCTTCACAGAACACTAAATTCAAAATGTTAAATCCAGCGGACCATTAATATTTGACGTTCATCGGCTGTCTGTAGGAGGCTGGAGGTGAAAGAGCAGAGACATCACTTCCTATGTAAACACCACAGTGAAGAATTGGTGCACATTGTATTTTTGGCACCGAGTGTCTTATGACCTTGGGTCCAAGGGGACACCGCAGTCAACCAGTCCTCACCTGCTTATCATTGAAACAAAAAAAAAAAAAAATGTTGAGCACGCCCCCCCCCCCTTTAGCACTGGCATTTGGTTACGGTGCAGCAGTTTTTTTGGCTCGTCATACAGTGTCACAGGGTGGTCTGCAGCTTGAAGCTTTTCCACAGACTTCCAACTTCTTAAAAAAAAAAAAAAAAAAAAAAAAAAGCTCCTGCAGTTTGTGATCTCCAGGGTCTACATGTGCGCAGGGCAGTATAGGAGTCAGCTATGGCTCCCCGTACTGAAGACACACACAGAGTTCAATCATTATATGGAGCATGGGGAAGGGGAGAATATTCACCATTGTATTGGCCATTCAATTATATGGTGAAAGAACCTTCATCATTCCTTGTCTGTCATTACAATGTTCACAAAGTGACTCTTACCAGCGACTGCCATAATAGCTCCATATACAAATCTCCTAGATTGAAGCTCTTCTGGGCAGGGTCCTCTCCTCCTCCTGTGTCACTGTCTGTATTAGTCTGTCATTTTCAAATCCTGTTTATTGTACAGCTCTGCATAATATGTTGGCGCTATATAAATCCTGTTTATTAAGAAGAGATAAGATGCGTGTAGTCACTAGATGTAGGGTGAGAGTGGTACGATCTGTTCTTTAAGGATATATAAAAAGGAAGAAACATTTGTTGTACATATTGTGGTGAGAGATTAGATTTGGTTGGATTTTTACTGCCATCTGTGGATTTACCTTCTCTGTTCTCCTTGGTGACCACTAACCCTGGGGCATATGTTACAGAGGACTGATCCTCAAATTTTTATAAATATATAATAGGTGGCGTTCCCTTTTATGTGATGTAAAAATGTGTGCTGGACTTTTTTGGGGGCAGGATCCCTTCCCTTGTGTCTCTACCGCCATGGTGGTACAGACTGAATGGGAACCTGCAGCCTCCAGGGATAAATATGTCACTGATCCCAGGAGGCTGTGGGCTGCTTCTTCTGCCCCAATCCCATCTCAAGGGGCTTTCCTGGGATGCAAAAAATGGCGAACTTGTGCAAGTGTCGCTATGAGCAATATCAATAGAAAACACCACCTGGTCTCACAGGTTTCTTTTGCCCGGCAACAATATTTGGCCGTTTTGATTGGATATGTCTGGGTGATGTACTTTCCATACGGCCAAATAGGAGTTCATCCATCCCCAAACACAAAGCAAGCCAGGATTGTCAGGGATGTTTAAAGCTGATACTGCCAATACACAGCCCAGCTTATTTACATAACCCTGGCACGATAGGTAGGACAGGTTATTACAGAACAGACATCCCCTGCCCCTTTCTACAATATTCACCTACTAGATCCTTTATTTTGTATATTGGGACTTCAGTTGCACTTTAAATTGTCAACAGAGCAACAAAATCTTAGAAATAAACACTTGTTTGAGTGGTGACTATAATTTCCATACTTTGGGGTGATTTCTTCTCACTTCCTGTTGTGTGGAAGTGAAACCGGAGTGGAATCTAACCAATGAAACACATATACCGGTAGGTACAAAATGGTGTAACTTAATAAAATCATATTCAATAGTTTGAAGTGGCCAAATAGGCTAAACCTTTGCAGGAATAAATCCCCCTGCAGGATAAATTATTATATCAGCCCTGAGGTACCTGCAGACTTTCCTTCAGTTGTGGGATGAGCATCCTATATCTCTGCACCGGGTCGAAGTCTTGCTGTTGCTGTTGTATTCCCATCTGCTGTGCTCCCCCCGGACCCATTTGTGGCCCGGGAGGTCCACCGCCCGCCTGTGGCTGAACACCCAGCGCTTGGTTCATGGGCGCCGCCATTGTTTCACCGGGGACCACTAACACAAGAGGACCACGTGACAGGACAAGCCTCCGCTACGACTTCTTCACAAGACCTGCGACTACGCTTTTTTTTTTTTTTTAAAGAACGATCTTTATTTCAAAGAAGTGGGAGGTTCAATATTTAGACTACAATACCCATGATGCCACGCGGCAGTGCAGGGCCCATGCGCCAGGGGTGCCCATGCTTCTGCCTTTAGAGTTTCTTAGAGGCGGAGCAATTGAGGACCCCAGTATCCGGGATTTGGGATGCAGACGGCAGTGGGCTCTGTGTTCTGAGGTAGCATGGCGCCCACTATCCAAACTCAAGCCCAGCGGGAGGAGGGCCACCGGTGAGTATTTATGTCACGTGTTCACAGGGGCTTATTCGAGTCTATTGGAGTGGTGACAACGCTCTTGGAAATGTCCATGCTGCTGGTGTCACAGCATCACTGACCCGCCTGGCTCTCTGTAGTCACCTGTGGGTCATACACAAAGGCTATATTCTCTATTTGTTGTGTGTAGGGACAGAAACAAAGGAGCAGACCTAAACATATTACCTGCCTGGTTGTCACAGTCTTTATACTCTGTAAGTCAGGGACCTGGAGCTATCATATGAAGAGCCAATATGTCAGAACAACGGCCCCCAATCATTACATCACGCTAAGGGCTTTTGTACCCAATCAATGTAGAGGCCTTGGTGAATGATGGCTGGGGAATCACCGATCCCTCTCTGACCCATGTAGGGGGGCTCAGTTTGTGTGTGAGGGTTGCTGGGGTCAGTGGCAGGATCAGTGTGCCAGGCATTGGTGTTGTGGCAGGATGGGTGCCCTAGTCGCTGGTGTCGGTGGCAGGATGGGTGCCCTAGTCGCTGGTGTCGGTGGCAGGATTGGTGCCCAAGGTGCTGGTGTCAGTGGCAGGATGGGTGCCCTAGTCGCTGGTGTCGGTGGCAGGATTGGTGCCCAAGGTGCTGGTGTCGGTGGCAGGATGGGTGCCCCAGTCGCTCAGTGACTTGGTTCCATGCTTTGTATTGATGTGTGTTGTATTTCTATGCAGCCTCTGAACTCCCCTGCACATTGTACTGCAGTGCACGGCTGTGGTTATTTTATATCATATCATTATTATTATTATATATTATGGGGAGTAGAGTAGGACGAGTGGTAACATCCAGGTATCAGCAGACGTCTCCTTGTTTATCTGTCCTCTCATCTTTATTATTTGATACATCTCCTCTTTTTCTTTCAGGTCCAATTCCCACCGAACAGTTCCAGAGAGGTGAGTTGTTTGCACATTTTGCTCTGTGGGATTCTAAATAAAGGGAACATAAAGCAGCCAGAGTCCAGCAGTGATTGTTTTGGCACAGAATTTAAAGTAAGCTTTTCCATTGCTTATCCTCTTGTGAAAATGCTACTGATTTAATCCCGGTTTACTGGATCACCCAGGTTCCCCCACGATAGTCTTCTTTCTCCAGTCTTGGAAAGCTTTAATAAATCGGGCTCAATGTCTTTCTGTGACTCCAGAGATTTGTACACTTGGCTTCACCTTCCTAATTCCACTTGGGAGTCAGACAGCGACATTTCCTAGGGTTTACAGGACTAGGTAGCAATGAATTCAGATTTTATATTTTGACCATTTTCTCTGTCTTTCGGCAGGTCTGGAGTTGTGTGTCGAGTGAAGTACTGCAATACCTTACCAGATATTCCCTTTGATCCCAAATTCATCACCTACCCCTTTGATCAAAACAGGTAAGTGGGTGCCACAAATGGTAATGTTTATCCAGAATGCTGTTCTCCTCTGATCGGGGTTAATGTCTTCCTGTAGATTTGTGCAGTATAAAGCCACATCTCTCGAGAAACAACACAAACATGACCTTCTAACCGAGCCAGACCTGGGAGTCACCATCGACCTAATCAACCCTGATACCTATCGCATTGACGCCAACGGTGAGTGAGGATGTAGGACCACCCTCCTGGTATCACTGAGCTTGTCTTATGTGTACACCCACCCTATGGACAGGATTTATAACACCGACACATTGCAGCAATACCCAGGAATACCCATCTCCACCACGGACTTCTTTTATTTTTATCAAACAGGATTTATATAGCGCCAACAAATTACGCAGCGCTGTACATTAAATAGGGGTTGCAAATGACAGACAGATACAGACAGTGACACAGGAGGAGGAGAGGACCCTACCCCAAAGAGCTTACAATTTAGGAAGTATCCTAGGGGGAAGTATCACACAATAGGGGGGAAATATGGAATGGTAGGAAGTATTGGTTTAGGAGACAGAAGAAGACGGGTAGGCAAGTTTGAAAAAAATGGGTTTTGAGTGCTCTTTTAAACGAGTAGAAAGTAGTAGCAATCCGAATAGGACGAGGAACACCATTGCAGAGAATCGGGGCAGCTCTAGAGAAGCCTTGAAGCCGTGCGTGTGATGAGGTTATGAGTGAGGAAGTTATTAGTAGGTCATTGGAAGAGCAGAGAGAGCAGCTGGGGGAGTATTTTTCTATCAGATCAGAAAGCTAAGTGGGACAAGAACTGTGTAGGGATTGAAGGCAAAGCACAGGAGCTTGAATTAAATTCTACAAAAAGATGCAGCAAAAGAGGAGCGGTGGGAAGGATGGATGAGTCTGGCTGCAGCATTCATAATAGATTGTAGAGGAGAATGTGTGAAAATCTATTTTTTTTTTTTTTTTCTCTGCATAAAATTCATTGCAGCCACCAGATTTAGGTAATGATAGGCTGCAGTATATAACCTTTTTTCTTGGGGATAGATACATTAGTGGTGTTTTATTTTACACCTGGTGTTGGTATAGTCTATGCTATAATCAAGCCTATGGCAATACCCATCAAAGTGATCAATATCTTAAGCCCGTCTTTCACTGGTGTCATAGCCGGTCACGTCTGGATCATCAAGGCAGCTGCAGATCTAAAATGTGGCCGAGATGGTGTCACCTTCAGCTGCTAAAAGTTAGAAGTGTTTAGTTTGTCTTTAGAGAATAAGGAGTCTTTTTGGTAAATTCGGAAAGTCAATTATAATAAACATGGAGATGTTAATGTTTTCCTTTAATTTGCAGTCCCCCTTGATATTGCCGATGAGAAGCTTCTTGAAGAAGAAATTCAGGCACCCACCAGCTCCAAGAGGTAAATTCTATAATATTCTGTGGTATCGCCATCCTAATCTGCACTGTCACTCCCATCAATGGAGCCGGGTGACCCCAATACTTCCATTCAGGCGTGATTCCTCCCCTGCTGAGGATCCCTGCTGCCCTCGCCTGCATATTGTCCCATAAGCAGACAGTGGTGGTGCTGGAGAGTGATATCACATGACAAGGGCAAAGAATAACTAGGCACTAAATTTGTATCCAATCAGGGCAATGGGATTGGTTGTAAACAAATCCAACTTCTCTCATTGGTCAGCAAGTTTAATGCCTTTTTTTCCTCTTTGATTGATTCTGTCAATCTCCAATGAGCCTCTGCAGCCTCCTTTTACATTGCATTGGCAATAGAGAGGCCAGAGCAGTTTTTTGACAGTTTAGCGGGATAAACAAAAGCAAATCCCACACAGATCAGTATAACCCAGTATAACTCAGATGAATCATGAGACCAAAGTGAAAATGAGAGTTTAGGTCCACTTTAACTAAATCACCCTGCTCCTACTGGATTATTTGTCCTCCATGCATAAAACACCAAGATATTAAAGTTTACAGCTTTTTTTATACCTTGCTGATGACTTGTGCCTCTCCTTTATTGTAATTGCTTATTTTGTGGTCCTTACAGGTCTCAGCAGCATGCTAAAGTGGTACCATGGATGAGGAAGACTGAGTACATCTCCACAGAGTTCAATAGATATGGCGTCTCCAACGAGAAGCCTGAAGTCAAGTAAGTACAATATGGTGGAAGAAATTCCAGGCTCCTTTTGGGTTATTTTCCCTCTTCCTGTTGGTTTACTTGTGTGATTGTGTCTTTGCAGGATCGGAGTGTCTGTCAAGCAGCAGTTCACAGAAGAAGACATCTACAAGGATAGAGACAGTCAGATTGCAGCGATTGAAAAGACATTTGAAGATGCACAGAAATCTGTGAGTATAATAAATGATCGGCCTGTTATAGAGGTTTTAAGGATTTGCAATGTCTGCATTAATAATGCTCTTCATTCCCTCCTTTACAGATTACTCAGCATTACAGCAAGCCTCGGGTTACCCCTGTGGAGGTCATGCCAGTCTTCCCTGACTTTAAGGTACGGTTCTCTAATGTGAAATGTCAGGCAAGGCACAAAATTGGTCAGAGACCCACTCAAGCCAGGACAAATTCCGCTGTGCTGGAGACACTGCAGTGATTTGGGGTAGAAATGCTTTTTCTTAGGTCTGGTTTTCCCACCTTTCCCCCCGGGCTTTAGGGTCTGGGTACCCCACCTTTCCCCCCGGGCTTTAGGGTCTGGGTTTCCCACCTTTCCCCCCGGGCTTTAGGGTCTGGGTTTCCCACCTGTTCCCCCAGAGTAAGAGAAGGTAGGAGCTTTTTTTTTTTTTCCTCTTGGGGAACCTTGGATTTGGGTAGACAGGGTCTTTTTTAAAACCTGTCAAAGAGAAAAATATGCCTCTTTAAAATGCAGGTTACCTGGCTGTAATCATGATGATAATTTAAATCAAATTTCATCTTGACCTAGTTATAATGTTTTTATGGTTCTTTCCTAGATGTGGATCAACCCCTGCGCTCAGGTCATCTTTGATTCGGATCCTGCACCTAAAGAGGCCACAGGATCTGCAGCCCTGGAGATGATGTCACAGGCCATGATCAGGTAACCTTCTATGTTGTCTCTGCTCCATTTTTCGAAGTTCAGGATTCCAGTGGGGAAAATTATAAGAAAAGAAACAACTTTAGCAGGTAGCTGATTTTGTATGCTCTAAACTCCTGTGGGTTTAAGTGCAGTGACAGGACTCTCCAGCATTGATACCACTTCTTCCTCCCTACAGTATATAGTAACAGAGATGGAAAGTGAGAGCTTAACTGCGGGATAATCAGAAAACATAAGTTTTAAACATTTGCCATTTTAATCATCTAATTTATTATTTCAGAGGTATGATGGATGAAGAAGGAAACCAGTTTGTGGCATACTTCCTGCCAGGTGAAGACACCATGCGGAAAAGAAAGAGGGACCAGGACGAGGGTCTGGATTACATGGCTGAAGACATGTAAGTCAAGAAACTTCAAACACAACTCCATTTTTTTAGGGATATCCCATCCTTCTTCTGTAGACCTGCATTGTTGGTCACCAGTTTTACTAAACTGGAAAGGCATGTGCTTTTTATTTTATAGATATGATTACAAGATTGCAAGAGAGTACAACTGGAATGTCAAAAACAAAGCCAGCAAGGGCTACGAGGAAAACTACTTCTTCATCTTCAGGGAGGGTGATGGCGTCTATTACAATGAGCTGGAGACAAGGTGAGCTTCAGTTTAATGGATTGTGTGTTTACCATACAAGAGTGTGGTATGAGATTTCCCCCTCGTTGTGACTTTTTGCTCATTGGGAGGTGTATATCTGATACATCCTTGCTTCTTGTGTGTAGGGTGCGTCTCAGTAAGAGGAGGGTGAAGGCCGGAGTGCAGTCTGGAACCAACGCTGTCCTGGTAGTGAAACACAGAGATATGAATGAGAAGGAGCTCGAAGCTCAGGTAAGTTTCCAAGTTGTCAGGTTGAAGTGGTTGTTGTGCTGATAAATCTTATTCCTGGCACTCATAGGGGAGCCAGGATTGCTGTGTATTCTGACAACCAAAGCTGAAAGTGACTATTAGCTGCTCAGCTTTTTGCTAGACCCGGATCGATCAGGCAGTTAGGATTATTGCTGAATAGACATAGCCTGTCCTTTTCTGCAATAATGACCCGCCTGATCATGGATTCTTAAAAGTGGAGCTTTAGCTCTCCTCCAACTTCACATGCTTTCCATTACTTCTTCGTAAGAGAGCATGTGACCATCTATCCAATCTCTCAATTGAAAAGTGCACAGGGATTGGCCATGGAAGTGAAGAGATTGTTCCCTACCCTAGAAAAATTTAGATCTTTATTTCCTTGCTCTCTGCAGCTGAACAGAAAGAAGGGTATATACAGTTTGGAAAGGGGGCTATAAAATAAATCTACCTCTCCATTTATAATCAAGAGGTTTACTTTCAGTTTAGTGGGATGAAGCAAAAACAACTGGTGGCTTTACTTTCTGATCACTCACTTTCATTTGTATTCATGTCCTTTTCTCCTTCTCCTATTGTACTTTAGCAACCCTAAAATGTCAAACACTTTGTTTTGCAAATTATGATTGCCTGCTAGATTTTTTTTGTTATGTTCTGTTGTACCCTGCTAAGTGCTATTAATTGTAATGGCTTTTGTTAACATTAGAAGGCAGGAGAGAGGAGGACCAAACTGTCCGCTTCCTGGTAAGGGAAGGGTTCAAGGGCTCCCCAGCACTCTGGTAGAGAATGCATTTTGATGCAAACTGTATGCAAGAACTAAAAAGTCTAGCAGATTGTGTGCACCCTTATGATTGAGAACTAAATAGAGGCAAAGGTAATGTCATCTAACTTTGTAGATGATTGCTTCCTTGAGCTTCATAATGGGCAATAATAAGCACGTAAAGGGAATATATAGTGTCATTATTAGGGAATGTTCGTTTTCCAGCAGGGGGAGCCATTGTACACATTACTGAATTCATTTTTTCCTTGCAGGAAGCTCGCAGAGCCCAACTGGAGAACCACGAGCCGGAGGAGGAGGAAGAAGAGATGGAGGTGGATCCGGATACTCAGGGATCAGGTATTGTCTTATTTCTGTGCTCCTGTGGTCTATAGCTGCATTCCACTGCCAACACAATCTGGGTTAAACAAAGTAGTCTTGCTTGCTTTGTGCTATTTGGTTTATGCCAGTGATTTTACCAGCAGTTGTTTATTTTTGTATATCACTGATGTGTAGCTATCCTTAGTTCATCTACTGTATATAGTTGCACAGAGCACACACAGTGGCAATTGTTGGACTCGTACACATGTGCTTCTTGCAAGAAACTAAACCTAGTCACCTGCTCAAGATAAGCCGGGATTGCCTGCCTTCCCTGGCATCCAAGGCAGGGCAAGCGCATTCGCAGCTCAGCAAAATTTGACAGCTGGGACATTGCCTGACCCTTTCTGCAATAACCACCTGCTTGATTCTCAATAGTTCAAAGTGGGATTTTACTCCAGCAGTTCCCTCTTCCTTGTTTTGATATTCACAGGCAAGGCAGGATGGACACAGATAAGTGGCTTGACTAGCACATCTGAACCAATGGCCTAACAGTGTGTTTCTTTTGGATACGGCTAAGTGGGTTGCATGAGCCACCTTTATAGGCTAGTTTTATGTTACAATGTCATAATCGTAATTGTGCATTTTGATGTCATAATTTGGTCATAACAACCAAGAAGTTATTTTTCAAGAAAAATACTTTCTTCCCAGGATGCAATTCTTGCCCCTGAGAGGCCAGTAGCTAGGGCTGAATATGGTCACCTGGCAAACAGGAAGAAGAAATCACCCCGTGTATAAGCTATGACAAAGATTAATGCAGGGTTAGAACTTCAGGCTCCGCTGAGATGCTTGAGGCAATATAGAAATTGCTAGAGCAGAGCATCCCCTATTGTAGTAGTATGATCTAGAAGGGACTAGCCAGAATTGCTTTTTATCTAAGAAAGGGTTATCCAAATCATGTAAACATGCACATCAAGTTCCTATAACTATGTTTGATATGTAATGTATATTTTGCTTGCTTATCCCTTAGATGCAGAAGACGGAGAGAAGGGTAGTGACAGCGAGAAGGAAGGCAGCGGAGGAGATGACTCAGGTAGTGAGAGTGAGAGAGAAGATGGCCAGGAAGAGGAGAAAGAAGAGGAAGAGGAAGAAGAAGAGGATAAGGAAAGCAGTGACGATGACAGAGCTGCCAGAGACAAAGAGGAAATCTTCGGCAGTGATGATGACGACAGCGATGAAGATGAAGCACAGAATGAAAGCGGTGGTGAACAAGAAGAAAGCGGCAGCGAGGAAGAGGAGGAAGACAAAAACAGAGGGCGCAGGAGCCGCAGCGCCAGTAGCAGTCCATTCGGAAGCGACCGATCCCAGCAGGAAAATGAGGAGCAAAGCGGCAGTGAGCAGGGCTCTGCCTCCAGTGATGGCAGCGATAGCGACTGAATTCTCATACTGCTTAATATCCAGTTTTGTAAATATTTGTTATATTATACTTTTAGTTCAATAAAAGTTTTTTGACCTTAAATATGGTGTATGTGCTGTGGAAAATAGGACATTGAGACGACATGACCCAAGCTACTTGGATAAATGCTGCTGGTATGTTTGAGGTCTGTAGGTGTCTTGCTCAATCATCCAGTCAGGATCTCTTTGTCATTACTGTGTCCTGTAGTAATAGGGGCCAGCAGGAGGAACCCCAGCTTGTTGTAGAAATATAGGGCATTCACCACTTTCCCAGAGTCTGTATTGTTTGAAGAGGGTGGTAAGGCTTATCAAGTGACCACACATAAGATTCTTGGAAATCTGCCCAGTAAAGACTCAACAATAACTGATTACAGATGCCAGTTGAGAACTGTCGGTCATGTACACACCCTTTGTGGATGGCAGAAGAATCATTTCATTGTGTTAGGTCAAATCCAGAAGTGGAGCAGTGAATTCCTGTGGTTTTCTGAGGCTGCTGGGTGTTCAATAAAAACAAATATATTTCAGATTTTCTAGAACCGGTACGTCAGTGTCTGGGACCAGCCGTGGAGTAACATTTCCCAAGAAGAGACCTTTAGGACGGTGAGTAATTTTAGCAGTAAAGAAATGCCATAAGTAATATTGAGTTTTACGGTACTGACATTACCCACCATCTGAGGATGTAATTGGGATTACTGCTAATCTGATGCTACGTTTTAGTATTAGGTGGTGCTATCCTGTCCTATCCTGCAGTGATTATACTTTCATACTGCCAGCAGTTGCATGGTTATAGGTTCACTTAAAGTACATAGATACTGACTTTAAAGTGGAAATAACTTTCCTAGGACTGTTTCATTCAAGGTATGACCCTGTTGATAATGGGCACAGTAGCCAGCGATGGCAACATATTAGGCAACCTGTAAAGGATGTGAGAGTCGAGAGTCACTGGAAATCATTAATTGTAGTTCATGTGTATGACAGGTTATCTTTCAAGTGATAGAGTGTAAATCTATATTGAGCTGTATGTATGAAAAAAAAAAAGATAGGATGGCACAGATGGCCAGTACAAGGAGTTTTCATTTCTTCCCGTGTTTGCGATGGTTTCCTCTGGAGGCAACAGTTTCCTGCAGATCTCCAAAAACATGGCCATTGAACCTGTCCATGGTATGTTTTGAGGATATCTGCATGATCTGCTATGGTATTTAAATAAAAAAAAAAAAAACTACAGGGAATAAGAAAAGGGGTCATTACAGACCTCCTCCTAATGCTCCTGTGCTGCCTGGCTTCAATACTTGTGACTCACGTTAAACTCTTAAGAGCAGCAAGACGACTTGGCGATGGCAGTTTATGTATTTTCTTAGTAATGGGTTGCTTCTTTCCATAACTAAAATGTTCACAAACATATACAGCACTAGGAATAAGAACACCAAGAAAAAACATATCCAAGTTATTACTCACCATTTATTTCCCTGTGTGTTTCAACTTGTGCTTAAGGGTATAGCTATTTTTGTTTGAATTGAGGAAAAGAATGAAAAGTCCTGTCAAGTTTTTCTTAGCATCCATGTCCTCTTTGTCTCCAAGACAGAAAGCAATGGAAAATCCAACATTTTTCCAGGTGTGTACAGGACAGATGAAGAGAACTCTTCCATTAGCTTTTGGAGAGGAGAATTGCTGCTAGAAATAGGTTTACATGGGGTTAATCCTTCTCTGGTCTATCCAAAGCTAGAACAATTTTGGATACTGTGTTAATTGTTCTAAAAATATGCCAACCTATTACTATTTTGCATAGGTTTGGAGTTATTGGTCTCTGAACACATCAAAGACCATGCTTGACACGCCATGGTTGTAGAATTCGGAATGCCAGACCAAAGTGCTCTATGTGGCAGATCTGGATTGTAGCTACCGATTGAAATAATCAAAAACCATTATAACTTATGTGAGCAATTCTATCTTATTCTAGTTAATGTACTTTCACTACCTGGCCTTTAGTTGGACCTCCTCTAGTTTTGGTTAGGGCATGTATTTACTGTGGTATCATTTCAAGAATGTTGCAACATTTGTTTTGTTGTGGTATTTTTTTCACCCAGATATTGTAATGAGAATGGGTATTTGGACCACTGTCTAAAGCAGGGGTGCCCACACTTTTTTGGCTTGCAAGCTACTTTTAAAATGACCAAGTCAAAATGATCTACCATAATAAAAATGTTAAACATATATTTATTTATATATATATATATATATATATATATATATATATATTTAAAATATATATTGTTTACCTTGCATAACAGCATGAACATGTATGGCACAATACAATTCTGTACATTTTGGCCATTACCTTACTCCGATGACATCTTAAACTGAATAGAATCAGCCAAAGTTGCATAGTCCGGACAGTAGTTGCTGGTAGCCAGCCTCAAACAGACTTCCAAATGATCATCAGTCGTGGTGGAATGGCATTTGAACTTCTGTGCGCGGTAGAGTTTATTTTGAAAGGCAGGGCTTCACATTGCCCTTGCGATCTACCGCTAGATCGTGATCCACCTGTTGGGACCCCTGGTCTAAAGTCTTATTCAACTCATCTCAAAGATTCTCAATGGGGTTAAGGTAATTTACGGGTGCATAATGTTGATCAAAACACTGTCCCCTTGGGCTTGGGGAATTTTCTTTTGGCCAGGCACTCTATACACTATAGTAAAGTGTTCTCAACCTTTTTAACATGGGGGAACCCTTTAAAAAATGTTCAGGTCTTCAGGGAACCCCTACCATAATTACTAAATATCCACAGCTTACAGTATATGTGTGGTGGTCAGTGGGAGGAATGTCTTTTACATTGCTGGCTTTTGGGAAGAATGTCACCCTTACAGATAGCCAAAATGATCATTAGAATGTGTTAAACCATCCTGAGTCACACGCTGCAGGAACCCTTACTAATCTCTGAAGGAATATCAGGGCCCTTGTTCTACCTACCTATATAAATAGATAGAACATAGCGGCATTATCCACCGCATCTACTCTTAAGACAACAACTCCAATAAATACTATGCAATAAATGTTATTTCCTTGTGATGACTCTGAACAGTTGATATTTAAAAGCACTGAGTCTCCAATGGTCATGATTGTGACTCATTATAGTAATGTGTCATTCTTTTTATGACACCTAAACCACATTTATTACAGCAAATTACATGTCCAAAAGAATAAGCCACAGTAAAAAAAATAGCTAATAAATGTGCCACTACGCTATTATTATGATGGGTCAATGTGTTCTTTGCTAAATGTACCATAAAGTGTATAAGATTTCTTAGACAGCCTCTTCCATAATAGGGACTTTGTTCTTTTGAAAGTCAGTGAATAACCTTGTTCCTAGCAGAAGAGATTGGCTTTATTTTATTGGCAATTTGTTATGAAAACGGATATGGTAGACCAGTATTTTTCGACCTTTTTAACATGAGGGGACCCTTGTAATAACTTTTAGGTCTGCAGGGGTTCTCTGTTATAGTTACTATATCCACAGCTCACAGTATATTAGTGTGCTGGTCAGGGAAAAATGTCACCCTTACAAATAGACAAATCATCATTGGTATCAGGTAAACAGACCTAAGAGTCACAGATTGCTCATTGCTCAAGGAACTCCTAGCAACCTTTGGAGGAACCCTAAGATTTCTCGGAACCCGAGAATCTAGAATTTATCTTTTGTGCAAGTCAGCATTGGCCTTACCACTTCCTTACCTCCTGATGGGTCAGTGAGGTTATTTATCACATCGATTGGCAAATTAGGGGGGTCCAAAGTTATTTCCTTTGTAAAACTGGAGACTGGATATCAGATAACAGTACATACATGTGGTTGCAGATTTTCCCCCTTAGTTGGTATAGTTCTTTTTTTAATTTTGTTTTTCTTTTTTCTTTTGTGAAGCTCAAGTTTGTAATCAATTAGCAGATTTGGCGCTAATGATTCTTCAGTCTATTTACTAAACAGGTGGAGTAGCTTAGCTGGAAAAACTTAATATACACTAAGCATCCAAGCAAGCCAATAATTGGCTGTAATTTATTTTAACTATTAGATAAATACAATTGAGTTACCTGCCCCACGCTGTAAATTTGTGTCCCATCTCCTTCTAAAGCTAGGCATGTAGTAATTCAACTATGCTATTTAAGAGACTCATCGGCTCAAAAATGTTCAGGCATTTGACAGCTGAATAACTGGGTGCATGGGTTATAGTGACTGGGTGGGTTTTAATCTTAACTGGGACAAAAGCCAAGGTCTAGCCTGAACCTCGGATGCAAAGGGACTTTTTGTGGACACAAGGCTAACATGAGTTCTTATAGGTTGCACAAGGTGCCTTGACTTTGGTACTCTGCTGACCTGTTTAGGCCGGGTCAGGTTCACTCTAACACTGAATCAATGAACTTATATGTGAATCCTGACATATAATTATCCATTTATGTCTGTTGGCACTTTGCTCCCTGGCAAGTGACATGGGGTTACCTAAGGCACAAAGTCTAAGTGACACCCGTTCTTCACCAACGCAACCCAAAGAGGTGACCAAAGTAGTTGCCAGACTATTTAGCTGCAGGATGCCACCATGCCAACAGGAACAGAAGGCTTCAATGCAGGAACAGCCCACAACTAACAGCAAGTGACAGGAATGAGGCAAGTGGGCAGGCTGGAGACAACAGAGGTCAGGGAAGTGAAGTTGGCAGACAGGATACATAGTTGGAGACAAGCTAAGTCAGGGCAGGTGGGCAGACAGGAGACATGGTCAGAAATAAACTGAGGTCAGGGCAGGCAGGGGATGTGGTCAGAGACAAGCTAAGGTCATGGCAGGCAGGATGTGTAGTTGAAGACAACCTGAAGTCAGGGCAGGCAGCAGGCAGGATACGTAGTTGGAGACAGGCTGAAGTCAGGGCAGGTGGGCAGACGGGGACGTGGTCAGAAACATGCTGATCTCATGACAGTCAGGAGGTCAGGGCAGGCAGGATACATAGTTGGAGACAAGCTGAGGTCAGGGCAGGCAGGATACATAGTTGGAGACAAGCGGAGGTCAGGGCGGGTGGGCAGACTTGAGACGTGATCAAGCTAAGGTCAGGGCAGGCAAGCAGAAGACATAATTGGAGAAAGGCAGAGGTCAGGGAATGGAAGATCAGGCAAAGAATGTTGGGTGGAGTGGCGAGTAATATCCAGCAGTGTCTGACAGGACTAAGGAGACTTAGATATCCCTAATGCTAAGTACTGATCTAGCACGTAGGTTCACATTGGGGGCCACGTTAGTGTGAGTACATATTTGCACATACGTGTGAACACTGAAGGTCTGCAGCTGATAGGCACACAACAGACAAAGAGGTGGAAATGTAAACGGTACGGTAACACTGTTTTTTGTTATTTAGTCTGCATTGTAAACAGGAAATCTGGTTGCTAGGGGTATCACCAGTATTTTTTCTTCACACTAATCGTTACTAATCCATAGCGTTGATGTTAATGAGTGGTGACTCTTTTATGAAGAATTTTGTGTAAGGAGGAGGAAGAATGAGTTTGAAAGAAGAAGCATTAAGAAAGGAAAGAGATCAATGTCAATTAAAATAATTTCTTGTGGCTCAGCCGCAGAGCAGGTTTGTGACATAACTTTGTTATTTGATCTGTGCTTTGTAGAACCATAGTTACATTACAAAATAATCACAGGCCTGCAGTTAGTATTTACCACTAGTATAAAAATAGAACACTGGGTGATCCAACAACAGTATACGGGGAACAGGAACACACTCCATGTCCTAGGTACACCAACCTGAGGGGTTATGTAGAAGGCACTGGAGGTTGGGACTGGGCCTCTTGAAAACGTTTTCACGGCATAGATCCCAAACCTTCAGTCACCCTTTCCCCTAAAGTAACCTCTCAACTCTCTAATGGCCCATGTCTCCTATCCATCCATTCCAGGATTCTATTTGACACTTCCAGGACTGTCAGATACTTGTGTTCCTTGTTGTGCACCCTGGTTTTGTCCATTGATTGATTCAACCAGAACCACAAAGCACACTGAGGGACACAAAAATCCAACACTGCTGGTCTTATGGGGGCTGCAGTGCTGGAACTGGGGGAAAGTAGAAGGCTCTGGTCAATGAAGAGGTGAGCATCAGGAGTTTTCTAGTACAGGTACCTTTCTCTCTTTTTTTTTTTTTTAACCCAAAAGGTTTTTTTAAGGAATTTTCAGGTAGACAACCCAAAATTACAATAAAGCCTAGAGAGAGGGGTTCTCATGGTCTCATAAGATGGAAACAAGTACTTTACCCAGTCATGAAAATATGACTTGATTTAATCAGTTTTGTATATTGGAACACAATTCTACAAGTTGTGAAAGATGGGCTGTACTTTAGGTCACACCACTTATTTATTTTGCTTTTCAGCAACTGCTATTGTTCACCACATTCAAAACCCAAAATGTTTTTTTAACTGTGATGTTGAACCTCTTGCTTCTATACCATCTGAGTTATTGCTTGATAAGCATACAGATGAGGAAAGTCAGGGAAATGCGAGTCAAAAGTAAAGAAGCCAGAGAGGTAATTTGTATTTTCACAAACGGAGGTCAACAATTGGCAGCTTCCACGTTACTTGTGTAACTGGTTTTCCTTTAAATCCATTAAAACAATCTCAATAAACAAAAAGTTTTCTTATGTGATGGGAGCACTGTGGTTCTTTGAGACTTCTGGTTGAGATCAGTAAAGTTCCCTTCCAGAATATCTTGACCCTGTTCTCTTGAATCTTACTTTGATTATCTTCAGCATCTCTGTTTTTGCAATATGCTATTTCAGGTCTACTTCTGTCCGAAACCAACACCTAACTGTGGGAGGAACCTGCACATTTAAACTGGTAAGTGTTTTATGGGTGATGAGGCAGAGCTTTTATCAATGCTGTTTCCATGTTTCTTGGTGCCCCCCTTCATATTCCAATTATGTGGGAGCCCATTGCTTACAGAACACAGGGTCTGAATTCCTGCATATTCTTGCTTCCCTGGCCTTGACATGATATTATCTAGCTACTGACTTAAAATAGGCAATGTTCCTGGATGCTTAATAGATGCAAAAGGGTGCCCAATAAGCAGCAACCACACCATACATTGACAATCATTGTAAGCAAGTTCTAAAGGACTTTTTTTCTCTGGATTTTATGGAATTGTCTTTGTTGAGCTACATTAGGGCACCCAGCTACAACAAAGATTGCACCGACTGCTGTTTGGTTTGGAGGATCTGCGTCATCTACATGACGAATAATATGAACACCAGGGTTTGTAAATATTGCTATGAGTCACCTGAATATATATATATATATATATATATATATATATATAAAATTATAAATATATATATAAAAATATATATCGGTTCATAAGGGGAAGTTAAAGCTAGAATGTTACTCACTTGTGAATAATCTTTCTCACTGTAGAATGATGGACTTCTAATTGTTTGGAAATGGCCTTATAATCCTTCACAGATTGATAGGCAGCTACAATCGTTTGTCCAGGACATACAGGTATATTTCCTCCTTGGCATTGTGTTAACACACACCTGAATGATGTAGACCATAAAATTGCCAAAACTTCTGCTTTTATAAAGGTGGTCACACCTGCTGACGATCAATGAATGAATTGCATTTGATTAGCACCACCTGGCTGGTACTTAATCTTAATAGAAGATTGAAGGATTCCTATGGGAATGGAGGGAAGGGCGTACTTTTTCACACACTGCGTCTGCATTTTGACTCTTTGAAATATAATGACATGATGTAGTATGGCACATTTTGTTCATCTGAGGATGACCTTACGAAATTTATAACCTGCTAAGGACCAGATGATTTTTTATTTATTATGTCCTGATAGGCAAAACCTTAGAATTGAAAGCCATGTCCCATCTACATTCAGTTCAGCAATGGCTGCATGACATTTTTTAGGGCAGGTTTCGTGATGGTGACAATAGTAGATCATATCTGTGTAATAGCTTTTAAAGCAGCCACTTTTAGTCTTCATGTGGCAGGATGCCAACACAAAAGCACAGATGGATAACAAGGATGGAGAGTTGCCTAGGTTGGAGCATGAATGTGCCTGGACAGGGACCTTAATGGCTAGATGACCAGTATTAGTTTTATGTTTTTAATATTAAGTTAATATTGTTATATTTATTATGTTTTTATTAGATTTTAGTGAAGGGATTTACACACAGTTACCGCCCTGGGCACATACTTGCTGTAGAAAACGTGGCCCAGACACACAGCTGCCTTTACATGTGAGAATATTTCAGTTCATAAACAATACTGGAAAAAAAAGTTTTATTGTATGTCCCGGGAACAGAAAACAGCACACCCTTTGGGTCCGCTTAGACAATAAATATAGATTGTACTCTGTGCTGCTGCTGGAGTCGGCTGGTGGAGCACAGGGAGTACAGTGAGTACAGTGAGAACACGGGACACTTTGCAGGTGTAGTACACTAATACACACACACGCAGCTCCCGTCCCGCCCTCTGTGTACTTTTATCACTAGCAAGCCATCTCAGTCATAATAATAATAATTAGGCATTCAAAAGCCTGAGAGCTTGCTGAATCAGATCATTAGTTGTCAGGATTGCATGTCTGCATAAGAAGAAAAGTTGTCCTTTCTGTGTATGTGCCACCTGCTGATGTGAAGCTGCACCAATTGCTATATGTCACCTGAACTGCAGGTAAGGACTGTGCCAGTACTGGAGGGGGTAGGGGGGATGGTACAGAGCCTGTTCTCGGAGGAATGCACTTATCCTTTTATTTTCATATAGTAATAGTTTTTATATTGTGTGAAGCGTTCTCAACAGGCCCGGTTCTGGTTCAGATTTCAGTCCCATGCCTTTACCCACTGTGGGGATAGTTAAAGCAAAACTCCAGCTTTAAAGCAGAGTGTCAGTTTTTTAAAAACACAAGTTCTGTGGTCACTATTACATCATTGAATTCAATTTTGATAATCAATAGGGTATGTACCTGGATTTTACCTGGCATCAGTTACTTGAGGTTTTGGGGCAGAAGCAGCACAAAAAGCTAATCAGTTGTCCTGTAGTGCTCATGTGCTAACAAGGAAAATATTGAGAGATGAGCCCATCAGCCATCTGCTTCTCCTTTCACTTTCCAGTAATGGGCTGTGGAGGTACAAGACTTACAAGTGTTACTTAACCACAGCAAAAAAAAAAATCTGGAATTACCGAAAAGGAGACCCAATGGCAATTAAACATACAGTATATATACATTTATATTTATATATTTTTTTTTAAACAAGCCATATACCTGCTCTGCTTCCTATATACAGTGTTTGTGCTGATGTGCTCACTTTATAATTGAGTTTACTGCAACACTTAAGAACAAAAGTACACAGACCTGTAAGTTCTAGTTTAGCTTTAGGTACAACAAACAAAATCTGGACCTGCCCTCTAGCAAAGCCAGTTTGCCCAGTCTTTATCCAGGTTCAGGGTCTTTGGCCTTCTCAATTGGCTGGGACAATGTAACTTCTGTGCATGTGCAAAGGCATGCTGAATTTGTACACTGAGTGTTCTCCCCTGCCCCTTTTAGCCGGATGCACCACCTAGAAATTCTCAGTAACTCCCCCGGCTGTTTGGGTGGTTGATGAAAAGTTGGGTCACAATACAGGGGCCAATACCAGCCTACAACTTCTTCCCACTCAGCTTGAAAAAGATTCTGTGGAGAATACCGAGCTATAATATTTAAGTTTGCTAGAAAGCTGGTATGAAAAGCCCATGTGCGTGTGATGAGGTTATGAGTGAGGAAGTCATTAGTAGGTCATTGGAGGAGCGAAGAGAGCGGCTAGGTGAGTATTTGTTTTTATCAGGTCAGAAAGGTAAGTGGGACAAGAACTGTGGAGGGATTTGAAGGCAAAGCACAGGAGCTTGAATTTGATTCTAAGGTGAAATGGAAGCCAATGAAGAGATCTGCAAAGAGATGCAGCAGAAGAGGAGCGGTGGGAAGGATGGAGGAGTCTGGCTGCAGCATTCGTAATAGATTGTAGAGGAGAGAGTCGGGTTAGTGGAATACCAGAGAGGAGGAGGTTACAGTCCAGACGAGAGATGATAAGAGCGTGTAGGAGTTTGGTGGTCTCACATTTAAAGGGATTTTGGACACTTGATAACTTTTGCCTTTTGTAAAGGAATGCATAAATAAAGCTTGAATCTAAACAATTAATTCATTATGTTCTTTTTAAAATATAAAGCATTGTGAAAAGCAGCACTAAAAGCCAATCAGCCTCTGTTGCACGCACATGTGTTGATGGGGGAACATGCATTGCTGATAAGTGGAGACAGCAGAGTGAATATTTGCATGGAATTTTCTGAGGCTCCTTTGACGCAACGCAGACACATTAAAGTTACAACGTGGTCTTCAGGCACTGGATAGCGCCCACAACCAGTACACAAGGTTAGTTTATTATGGTATATCTTAGTACACTTGCACTTCCATGGAGATACCTTCACAGAATAGCAATCCATTACTGTTTGTTAATTGGATTGTGTGAAGGCCACACATCATGAATGGCTGCCCAATGCACAGTTTGTTGGGGTGCCATCAGTGGTGGACCTAACCAACAGCGGGCCCATGTACAGAACTGACTTTAAGCCCTTGTGGGGACCCCTGTTGGCGGAGTATTATCTGAGGCTCTCAGCTCCCTAGACCTGTCCCTGGGTGTCATTTATATAATGGGAACATTTTGGGGACACCTGGTGATATATGCATTTTCAAGACTCTGCATTATTGGAAAACGGTGTTGGTCGCCATTGATAATCAGGGACTCCTGTATGCAGAATTTTTTTGTTTCAGGAGTTGTCCTCATTGCTAGAAGTAACAAACTCCATACCCCCACTGCGTGTTTTCTTTCATAATCATATTACAGTAAACACCATGATCTGTAGCTCTGCAACACATGGGCAAATTGTCTAATCTTGTGTTGCAATCCAGTACAGGGTAGGGTTGGGAATATGAGCACAGAATGTATATTACATAATCAGCAGCATAATTCTAGTCTGTCTAGAATCCTTCCACCCAATGTTGCCCTTAGGAGCTTCCCATGTGGTCCCAGCAGACAGCCATGGAAGTGTTCATTTTGTAAAGGGTCTGTAATGGCAGAAGTCTTTATCAGTCTCATGTATTCCCTGTCTCTTGCAGCATATCTACAGTCTCCAATCACACCTGTAGTTTGTCCATTGTCTCTGACCATTTCCTTTTGTAAGTCTTTGGTCTCTAAACTTATTCTGTAGCATTATATGTACAACTAATATTAGGTGCAGCCTCAGCTGAGGCAAATTGACAATCTGTGGTCTAGAAGTTAAGAAAATAAAAGTGAAAAATGAATCTAATTGGTTGCTATAACAAACTCACCTTATTTCAATTTTTATAGATAGGACCTGGTTACCTTTACTTAAAAAAATGTCTGACATAGGGAATATTTTTATTGACCATATCAACTAATCCGATTTAGCTTTTGTATCAGGTGACATGGGTAAGTAAAAAGAGGAAAGTGAGTGGCCAGTAATGTCACCCCAGATAATAAATATCTTCTAATCTATGTTATGTTAATGAAATTTAAAAAGTAATTTTTAATCTTTTAAAATTTGAAGCTTTCATTAACATAACACCTGATGACCGGGCCAAGTGGAAAAAAAGCAGAAAATAAAAGTGGAACAAATCCCTGTTATACTCATCTGATCCCATTATGCAGCAGATGACACCATCTCCTTCTCTTCTTTGCTATGATCTTGATTGGCCAACAAAAAATGGGAACAAAATTCAGTTCCACCAGCTGCAAGAGAAGCTGGAATGTGTTGGGGATCCCGACAACCAACACATGAGCAACTCGGCATAAAGTGAGGAATGAGGCAGGTATGAATGCTTCTTGCAGAAGCTGTCCTATTCTGCAAGGCCCTGCCTGATCACAAATTTTTGAAGTGGATTTTTAGTTCCACTTTGAAGTCCTTGTTTACTACTTCGTGTTATGGGGTGACAACACTCCTTTCTCCTAGTTGCACTCCAGTGTTGTCAGCCTGTCACATGCACTTCCAGTACTGGTGATACACTGGCATGTCTGAGCTCATTGTGTAGGCACATTCCAATAATTTCAACATCAGAAACCCCACTCAACAATGACATGTACCCGTCACTGGGGCAAATGCATGCAGACAGGAAGTAGCTGCATCACCTAAATGCAACACATTCCATTTCCTTTATCACAGTGCTTTTCTAACCATTGTCTGGTTGAAATTTAGATCTAGTTTAAGACACTAAACAATGACAATAAATATATTATATATTTTTATTCTAAATTTTATTTTAGATCTGATACAGTTTTTTGTTTTTTTTTTTAATAAAACAACAATGAAGATCTGGCTGGAAATAGGACTCTAAGTGGAGAAACTGAAGGCCTCAAGGCACCATGTCGCCCCCAGCATCTGACCAATATGAGAATAAGCATGAAGACGAAGATGACTACTACCCATGTTCAGTTCTTCCTCGTAGGTGTTCTCTCATAGCAGATCTTTGGGAGGTGACCAGATTGCCTTGTTATTGGGGGGGTATAAATAAGTACCAAGCTGATATTTTGTTACTAGGCCATTCCGATGGCACGTTTCTCCTCCGGAACTCATCCCAAGAAGGCTGTGCCTTTGCAGTCACTTTTCGAAGAAGAGGACGCACCCGCCATGCCCGTGTTCAATATAGAGAAAAGTACTTCAGCTTTCCATGGGGGAGCTTCCATTCTCCCACCATTGCTAACCTCTTGAAGCAGTACAATGACCCTAAGACGTGTACTTTTTTTGAACCGCTTCTTGCCAAACCGCTAAAACGCACATCAGCTCTTAGCTTACAAGAACTTTGCCGGGCAACAATCAACGCCGCCATACCCTACAACACCATTAGTCAACTTCCACTTCCCAAAGCCATGAAGGAGTACCTGCTGGATTATCACTACAAGGAAATTCTTCCAGGGAGTGAAGAAGATTCCTTATGATATACAAATGAAGGACTTTGTTTAACATTGTTTCAGAAATATCAACTGCATTGACCTTGAGATAACTTTTCGGTTGTTGGCAGGTAGACCGTTTTAGGGATTTCATCCAGTAACATTTTTTTTCCAGAGTTAGATTGGCCATTGGCCAGTTTTAGCTTTTGCACCAAGGGCTTTTGTGACTGGGTACTACTAGGGTTCTCCAAAAATAAAATTCAGCTTTTTGTTATCCAGCACCTAAAGGGATTAGTAGATTCTGGATAAAGATAGTTTCTGGTTGCTTGAGTTACTATTGAAATAGACCTAAATAATTCTGTACCCCATACTATACCATAAACTCTGTTTTGACTTGATATAAATGTTGAAATACATTCATTAAAACCAAAATAAAAGCAACCAAATAAAAGCAATGCATTACAGTATATGCCGTTACAAATCCATTTATAGTCAGAGAAAAAGACCTGTACTTTACAATCAGAATGTCCTATAAAAGCAAAGGGCAGTATAACCATAAAAAGTCCATACCCAACTGTGGGAGAAGCCAGAGTAATGACCATAGTCTCAGGCTACTGATGGCACAGTGTGCCAAGCTGATTTTTTTTTTTTTTTTGCTGGGTCACATGCTGGTTGCTTGAGAGTGCAAAGAAAAGATAATGGGGTTCCGGATAATGGGGAGTTTAGTGTATAACTGAGTAAAGAAATATAAATAGTCAATGGCTTTTAAGACGAATTTTTAACCTATGCAATGTGTTAGGAATACAAATAAAACCTTGGAAATTGTGATGTACAATGTTACTAAAAGATGAACTACCAAGAACCGATTTGTTGTGTAATGCTGTCCACGTATATGTATTGTAAAATATCTTGTTCTTTCGAGATGTAACAATACATTTGTATTATAAAGCGTTTTTAAATGAGAATCTGACTGGATTTGTGGCCAGTTTGGTTAATATCTAATTACGGATGGACATAGGGAGGTGCAAAGTGTGCAGCAACTTGAAGATCCCGTACCCTCCTCAGCCAACAGGAGCCCACAGAGGGTTATATCCGCCACTGTATTTAAATCAAACTGAGCTGCCTGAAAAAGATTTTTTGATACATCGTATGAACACACATTGCACTGCAGGTAGGATAAAAGCCTCAAGGGATACAAAGCCACCTTTTGGCTAACCCATATTAATTAGAAAAGTTTTCTTAAAGCGGAACTCCTGGCATTTAACCACCACCACGGCTGGCAACGTTTGATGCTATGTCAAGTTAAACAGAGCTCAATTGAGCAACAAAATGTAAAAATATAAGGTCTAAACAAATACATTTCTATAGCTGCTTAAGATGCAGCTGTTTAGATCTCTTGGACCTGTTACCAGGGCAATTTACACGGACCCCACCTTCTGTAAGGACCCAACTGACTGAAAGGCAGGTGTGCAAGGAGATAGAATGCTTTACATTTTCGCCCAGGGCCCCATTTTTTTCTAAAGTTGTCCCTACTGGTTTTTAACATTCTTTTCTACAACACAAACTTTTTTTACGTAAATTTTGCATTAAATTCAGATTTTTGGAATGCCAGTTAGGTTTTATTTTTGTCTGTGTCCCCACTGGCAGTATTCACACTTTTATGTATTCTGGTGACTATTAGTGGGACAGAAAGTGAATGAAAACCCTCAAAATAACAGTTGGCAGAACAGAACAAGAGGTAAAAGGGATATGTTATTTTAAAAAATATTCTGCGCGGTGGCTTTTCTGACCTGAAATGCAAATGTTCATTTACAAAAATCATTTACAAAAATCATTTACATGGAAGTTTTTAATACTTTGAACATGAACAGAATTTTGGAACAATAATAAAACGAATTGCAATAAAACGTTTATATATTGTGAATAATGTCGTCACTTGGACCGATTTCTTTAGAAACGCAACGTGCGAGATACAAACAGACTGTGACGAATGTTATAAAAGTACTGGGTTATGGATAATTGCAGCCATACCTCCAGAATATTAATTAACATACGAGGACATTCTGTTACATAAGTTGGGAGGGCTCGGCAGCACCCTGAACTTAGCACATAAATATTGATGTTCTTGGGGAGTGCCTCATGACCTGGGTGTGACACACACATTAGGATGAGACGTGACACGTGTGTCTGTACATGATGCTATTGCTTTGGCTCGTCCGTGTCGCGCTGCACTAAGACTCTACAGCAAACTTACAATGGAGGAAGTAGTATTGACAGTCACATATTGTTCTTGGCATAAATACAATTTTTTTTTCAGAGACACTGCGCCAAGGTATGTAGCCACTCCAAACTTTAAAGAGAACCAGTCAGGACTGACTGGGGACAAGTTATAATTGTTTTAATCTGTCAGCAACCACGTGCTTGGGTCGAACTAAATTTAGCAGAAGTTTATTATTATGTGTTTGGACCATAAGGGCTTAATGGTAAAAAGATTCCTAATCAGATATTTTTGCTTTACAAGATCAGTCTTCTGGGTTGAACATCGCCCAGCTTCACTCAACACGGAAGTTGGAGGACAATATTGTAACTGCTAAGTATCATAGGCCCATCCAATGGTGCCCTTTATTCACAGTATATTGATGCAGATGTCAGTATAAGTATTGATTTAGAGGATGGACTACTACCCAAAGAGGCACTTATGTCAAGTTTATGTTCCAGTGGCTCTGGGAAGGATAGCTTAGACAGTGCCATTTGTAAGACTACCCCTATCTTGGTCAATTACAGAACCCGATAGATCAGCAGTCGCCAACCAGTCGTCCACAAAAAAATTTTCACAAACTGTTCTAGAGACGTAATAACAAGGGAGGCGCAGCGTGAGGTCAGTGTGGTCTTAAGTTGTATGAGGCAATCGTTGCCCAGTATTGTTTCCAGTCACCGCTCCGCGCAAGGTTGGCCACTGATGCAATAGATTATGTATTGTATTTACAGAATACAAAGTGTTCCAAAGTAGGATAGAGTCTGCAAACAGTGCTTAGAGAGCTACTGTGCTTATACCTGAAGATGCTTGAACAAGAGTGGCAGCTACGATGGAAGGACTGCATTCTGACATTACCAGCAACCTGAATCCTACACTACGTACACGTCACATAACCCAAAACAAAAGCTTATCCTTGAATTGGGGGAAAATTTGACATGTACACTTCAGATTGATGAACGACTGTTCAGGAACAGTGAGTGCTGCTCACCCACCTTCCCCTCTTCATAGACAAAAACAGTGCTGTGTGTACAGTGCTCATTCATTCATCTTTCAACAGACACAATCACGAAAGACTGTTACATAGTTAGGTTGAAAAAAGGACATAAGTCCATTATATTCAACCACTAGGGAAGTAAACATACCACAGATAAAAAACCCTATAGACAAAGTTGATCCAGAGGAAGGCAAAAACAAAAAAACAAAACCAAAAACAGGCCCTGGTACAATTTTTTCCAATTTTTTTCCTCGAAACAACAGTCTTTGTTGTTGTTACTTTAAAACTTTATATAACAAAACCGCAGTTATATTCTGTGCTTCTAGAAAAGCATCCAGCTTTTTCCCAAAGCAATCTATAGTAGTTGCTGAAACAGATGAGCAGATTCCACATTTTCACAGACCTTACAGTGAAGAATCCCTTCCTTATCTGGTGCTTGAACTTCTTTTCCTCCAGATTCAAAGAGTGCTCTTGTTCTTTGTAATGATCTTAAAGTGAATAAGTGGGAAGAGAGTTCTCTATATGGACCATTTATATATTTATATAGGGTGATCACATCATCCCCCCTTGTATGTCTCTTCTCAAGGGAGACTAGATTCAGATTAGCTAATCTCTCCTCCATTAGCAGATAGCTGAGCTCCTCCATTCTTATTGGGAAAACAAAAGAAATGGAAACAATCACCTGACATCTGCAGAAGATTTTACTTGTTACCTCCGGAGAAGATGTTACATACAAATAGTTTATGTTAAGTGTTTTCCTGGAGTGCTTCTTTATGTTACTTAGTAGGGATTGTATAGCTGTCTAGGCAAACTAAATACACACATCAATTACACTAATATTTCTGCCAAAGAATGTGTTTTTCTGTCCATACATTTTCAAACCTCACACAACCTAGTCTTTTCTGGCAAGTCAGATCATCTGATTTTACTTTTTCTATACTGTAGTTGAGGAGTTTATGAACTTTTTTTTTAACCAATAAACCCCTAAAATCAACCCGAGCCACACTCGGGAATACCGCTAAGGAGGTTAAGGTTGTTTATGTATATTGTTTTACAGTGAGCATGCAATGTAGTGTTCATCAATTACATGGATAAAGGTTATTGAATATCCATGACCCCATTAAATTTTCATGAGGTGTGGATTGTCGAACTAGACAGCCAACAAATAATGAGGAAAACGGCTTAAAGTCCTGTTACTTTTCACGCGTTTCACCTTTTGGCTTCCTCATGGGTGTGTTGAAGATGTTATTGGATTGAGAGTAGTTGACAATGAGTATAAGTCGGCAAGAACATAAGGATATCTTGCTGAAATGGACTGGAGCTTAGGAGTAGTTGTCAACATATATATAAGCTTGGAGGGGTGGAGGCAAAAACTGTCATGTGTTAAGGGACAAGCTGGGGAAGGAGACCAAGGGCTGGGTGGAATATGCCCAGTTTGAGCAATAAACTAGAGCTACACAGTAGTAAAACAAAAGTAAAACATTAATAATAAAGAGCTTTTCTAGGGATGTTGGTTCTTGGTGTAGGAGGCCATGTCAAACCTGTGCTAGAAGTATGAATGGACATAAATAAAAAGATTTTAAATGAGTAGTTGGGCTTATCAAATAAGCCACTGCAGCCAATTTTTTTAGAGCTTGTTGATACAGAGTAGTCACTGACAAAATATGTATATAGCAATATGGTGACAAAACTACTGCAAGGTACATGCTTGTTCTTGGTCAGTAACCTCTGAAGTAGTTAGGATTTACACCATAGTTAATGCACCTTCAACCAAGTCCACAGTGGCTCCACTCCTACCTAAATGTCAAATACCCTCAAGAACATTCCATAAACAAAGCTTGAAATATTTCCTAGACTGGATGGACAAGGGGTGCCCACACACAGCTTGATGATGGCAAAAATATTGCACCGATTCCAGCTCCACCTGCAATCTCTTGGCTTGTACAGCTAAAGAGTTCCATAGAAGCTGCTGATAATCTGAACACTCATTACAAGAATTCATACACATTGGGTCAGTGACCTACTTACTAGTTGAAGGTACTGTTCTGAGTCAGTGACCTACTCAGTACTTGTGCTTACCTTCCAATGCATTACTTTGTCTTTAAGTCTTAATGCAAGCAATTTTTATATACATGGCGCAAGGCACCACATGTAGAAGAACCACAACACAAAGTTCAATATGTCAAACAGGACTTTAAAGGTGCTTCAAAAGACATATGCACAATTTGCTATTGGCACATTTATTAATCCTGACCAAACACATTCAAGTCTAATGGATCACCCAAGTTGTCCCATGATAGTCTATCTTCTCCCATCATGGAGAGCTGTAATAAGTAAAGCCAAGTGTTTAACAATATGTGATTAGGACCAGCCTTTATGAAAGAGAAGCATGAGTACATTTCCCAGATTGTCAAACACCAAACAGAAAATGAGAACACAAACTTTTTTTTTATATTTTCTTTTAATAATTTTTTTACTCATGGTTACCAGCCATAGTCATAACAAAAGTTATTCATAATAAAATGTATCTAAAATAACAATTTTGTTTTCTATCAGAAAAGGAGCCGTGTTTCTATGTTAGAAATAAATAGTTAGCGCTATTCTGAAAATACTTTGGAGAAGGTGGCCACAAGGTGGTCTTGGCAGGCTTTGCCCAGCCTCCTGACCTCCACGCGCTGCGTGTGAGCACAGGGGCAGTTCCAAGTCCACCGCTGACAGAGGAGGCAGGTGACGGCCAGAACAGACAATAACAAGGATTATATACATGGGCTGTGAAGAACAACAGATAAAAAGTTCATATAGGAATGAACCACCATAGACTCAATAATTTCATGTTAGTGTAGATAAAATGGCAAAAATGCTCATTATCGGGTCAAGGTTTACTTTGCTTAGAGGACATTATCTAAAAGAATGAAAAACCCCTCTTACCTGGCACCCTTTCTTGTGGGTACAACCCCTCTAACCTGGCACCCTTTCAACTACCATATTTCCTGTTTTCCAGAGGTCGCTGGACTTGCCTCCCAAAACTAAAAAACGCACAAAGAACAAAAAAGGACAAAACCAGACCCTCAGAGCATCTTTAACATTTACTAAATGCTGCTCAGAATGCCAGGTCCTACAGGTTTAACTTCATAAAACCAACCTCACTGATCATACAGAGCCTAGCAGTCCTAGCAGCAGTCTAGAGGCCAATTATTCCTACATCTCTACAGTCTCTGACTGCATCCTTTACCAAGTTGTAACACATAGTTGTTGGCAGACCTAACTGAATGTGTACAAAAGCTGTCAGGGCCTTCAAACTATTGTTGATGGAAATAGTTCAACATGCTTCTGATCACCCAAAGTTCATTGACATCTGACCTGCAGTTGACTTGCTTCCCAATTTATTCAAACAGGTTCTGCATTTCCAGCTGTAAAGTGGTATGGTAATACAGGCTTTAATGTGTATTATAAGCCTAAAGAAGCAAAGATGAAGGAAAATAGCCATGAAAATACAAGAATGCTGATTTTTTTTCCAAGCACAAGTAAAAGCTGGAAACTGGGAGAAGAATCTGTCAAGCTAATCAGAGAAGAATTTGATGAAAGACGACACTCCTAACTCCCTGTCTGAATACTAATTCTGGAGCAGTCACCTCATGAAGTGATGTTCCACCAAGTTTCATTAAGCATCCTTCACGACAACCTTCCCTTCTTGAAACTTGTACACACAAAGGCCTTTAGGATCATGTATTAATAATTAATGTAATAGCTTGGTGAACACTGCTGGCTAAGTGTAGTGAAAATGGTGTGCATTTTACCACCACTGCCAAATGAAAGTCAATGACAGTTTGTCTGCATTGAAAGCAAGTGCTGTCTGCACCATAGAGATCTGAGAAGTCCAGGTAAGTCTGCCAAGTATGAAAATACAAATATACCATGCATATCACACTTGAGAATCAGAGGCTTCAAGCCCACATCTCACCAGAGGTCATTGCTTTAAAATTGGGTACATCCTCCTAACAAAACAGAAACCTGGGGCATACATTTTGCCTCTGCAACCATTTTATATTTTATTAGTATGCCAAACACTTTCTAGTCACTGGGGGTTAAGAAGTGGCTGCATGCAAGACTGATATTGATTTGATTCTTGCACCATCCAACATTGGTCAAGCACTAACAACGTAGCCTCGATCTTATCGATTCATCGGAGTAACCAAAACAGGTACACTAAGCACCCTGGTGCATTTTTATACAAGCCTTAAGGATTCTGGCATTTGAGGTCTGGATTTGTGCAAGTAAGACAGACAGAATGTGATATTCCTTGTTGGGAGGTGGACTAACAGAAGCAAAGAACAAAAACCACTATTTTTCTGCCAGAGATGGATCACAAATCAATTTCTAGGTATACCTTTGACAAAGAATAAATGTTACCCCCGAGCCAGACACCAAAAACCTGACAGAAGGTGAAGGGGGCAAAGTCTTTCAGTTTTCCTAATTCTATGGGTGGAGTTTAAACACTCAATACAATCTAGGTCCTACGAGTAAAAAAGAAAACACCTGTTTACATAAACCACAAGTTTAAAGGACTGTACTCCTGTCTTCTGGGTATCTTTATAAATAAATGTATTTTCCCTAAGCATGCATACTAGCACCCTATAAAATCTTTATTAATGTCTATGTTGTGCCGCCCCCTCTCTCCTCTGTCTATCGGCGGGCCAATAAAACTGCACAGGGCAGTGTCCTGTCTGACAGATGCCAGTCCTTGTAGTGGGAACAGTTGCTGTTCCTTAGCTTAGTGTGTTTGCCTGACAGAGGTTCCTTCTCTGGAGCACCTGGCTCCACAATAAACCAGCACAGCTTGCCCGTCCAGCTTTTGCACTTCCTGGCAGAGCTCAATCCTTCTTGCTCACCTCCACCAGGGCTCTGTGCCACTGTAACCCTTCCAAGTGCATGGTGGGTAAAGCTGCGTGGACCAGCAAAGAGACTCTTCACTAAGCTCCCCCAGTGTTGTCTTGGTATTCGGGTAAAGAAGGACTTTGAAATAAAACAAAAAAGAAAAAAACAAAAAAAACAAAAAACAAAAAAGCTCCTTCCTCAACATGAACTCTTAGCAGTGCTGTGTGTATTTGGATATTAAACCAAAGTTAAAAAAAAAAAAAAGTTATGATAGCTGAAACGAGTATTAGAACGCAGTGGGAGGATGATGTAGTGACGGCCTTGGGGGGGTACTGGCAGGGGAAAGCGCTGTCACTTCCCTGGCCAAGGTCATGGGAAGGTATAGAAAATGGCACCCCTTGGGGAGAAGTGTTTAACAAGCACACGGTCAGATGGTCGATGTTTTGTCTGTTCCCTCTGTCAGAAAAGAAACAAAAAAAAAAAATCGGTTGAAACTAAAACACATTAAGAGTTGTATTTATATGAGAAAAAAAATACAATTCACCTGAAAGTTTTTCTGACTATAGCTGAAACTGATACAGTAAAACAATGCTAATACTTTGCAGATATATCCACCACCAATGAGAATACAGACATCAACGTCACTTTTCAGAGGCAGTATTTCTAGTCTGTGCCACATTCCTCCTTCCGGACTAAAAGGAACACCCTACAGCCCTCCTTGAAATTCAGCCTACCTTTTTCCTTCTTATATAAATGGCACTACCACTGACCTAAATTCAGGTCAGTCTAAATTTAGCTGACACAATCACGGTCGTGCTAAACACACAAGATCTGTCGGTAAGTTTCAATGAAATCTAGACTAGAACAGCTCTGTTTAAGGTAAAGTATACAGCAGAAAGTGATGACTGGCTAGTGTTATACCTCCATCTGTAATCCACATAATATAAATAAGCATTTGTGGCACAGCAGCTTCTTTCTTCTCGTTTGATGAAAATTAAAAGAATCTCCACTCATCTACACCTCCAGTGCCATTTAATTTTGATCATTCCAACCCAAAAAATAAAGAGGGGAAAAAAAGATTATGTCACACACCTGTAACTTTCTAAATAAAGCCCCCTTACTACCTGTTTTCAGTCTGGACCTGAACTTGGAATGCCACCGATAATGTTAAATGTCTCACCCTCTAACGCATGCTCTGTCATACTCAGGCACAAGGACTCCAGCCGGGGATTAATCTCCAAGTCAGCCCCAGGAACCTGGCAGTCTGTGTTGGGGGGAAAAAAAATTTAAACAGTTTGTCTGAAGCCACTAGGGTGTATTATGTCTACACACAGCAACATGAAGAATTCCTAAACGTCAGCATAACATAGAGAATTTGACAAAGTTTGCTAAAGGATAAAAGTCAGATATTGGTGGTAAACTTTCTTACTTCTTTGTTTATATAACTACTATGAGTTACTAAAAGCAGAAAAACATTTACATGCTTTATTAAAGCATGAGCTTCAGTGACCATTTAGGAGACCAAAGGGGTTTAATAAGATGTTGCTCTTATAAGTATCAGTAGGACAAGAAAGGCATACAAAGTTCATGGAAGTAAATAAAAGTATATGCTAAAATAAATAGGAAGGTTTCATGCCAATATTTACCTCATCTAAGGCACTGTACTGTTCACAGGCTTCCCATAAAAGCTTGGCCTTTCATGAACACCCCCCCCCCCCCACCCCCGGGGCTGTCTCATCACACCAGTATTGCTGTACCAAAAAGGCGCTTACATGTCATTATATGGGCCCTGTTTTGTACAACAGTAAGGACCACTAAAGACAAAAGGATGTCATTGGACTCGATAGAATGACTGCATAAAAGATATGTATAAATTGGTGGGGTTACAACAGCTAAAATTTGGATTGATTTGTTCAGAAATGTAAACGGTCATCATAAAATAACAAGATAAAAAACATTTGAGGCATGGAAGCTTTCTCTAGGAAAAGTAAAACTGCTCTCAAAGGGCACTAAAGTGCTTGTTACATGCTGGAAGGCCAGTTTTTCACACCAGCAGATAACCAATACATAGGTGAAAAAATTACACAAATGTTAAAATGAAAAATCTGTTTAGAAACCAACAGTTCTGGGATTGGCTTGTGTCAAGGTCCACTTTAGGCAGAGGCATTAAAAATAGGACAATAGTCACTAGGCAGGCTGGTAACAAGGGCTTTCAAAGCTTGTAAGTTGATGGATTTGAAACACTTACCAGGAGGAAACTTGAGAATGCTCTGTGGAGAAGTGTGAACAGGCAGTGAATGGGTGCGCTGCACTGAGCTGTGACTTTGACATGGCATACTGTTGCTACCCCCTGGATTGGCAAACCAGAGATTCTGTAGGAAAAAATTGCAGAAGAAATCAATGGCCGTTTTACAATTGAAAGTTGTATGGGGAAAACAACAAAAAAAACAAAAACAAAAAACACACGCAACACTGACCTGCCGCCCCTGGCTTCCAGTACTTGGACTGGTAAGTGCATGTCGGGGAGATACACCCCCAATTGATCCAGGACTCATTACACCAATCCTAGAAGGCGGCACAGCCCTAGGGGGCATCTGAAATGGGCGCTGACCCCTTCGTGTTACGGAGGCACCCACAGATCCAGCTATGGGTAGAGAGTTTGATGCAAATGCCCAGCTGCAAAGAAAACAGCCAACATTAGAGAGCAATACACTTTGCACTGGGTGAGTGCGGTAGCCAACAAATGATCCCCTGGTTTTTAGCGTATTTATCACTTTGATAGCAAGCACATCAGGCCTCCAATAGAAAACAGAACAAACTATTTTTAGAGCCTGGCATTTAGAAGACATAATCAGTTTGTGGTTGCTGCATTCAAAGTAAGATGCTGCTGGCCACATATATCAGAGATTCCACTAGGGAGGGGTATGTGCATAAATGCTGCAGCACATGAAATACTTGGAAACCACATGTGAAAGTTTCTGCAGACTGTCAAATAATCTGCAGCCCTTGAGGATGCATGAAAGCATTTTAAATTCCAGAAATATTGCCACCTTGTGTACAAAATTCAAATTACATCACATGTGTAACTAGCAAGCCTGTTGGCATTCGAATCTTTCATATTCGTGTCTGCAAAAGGGAGATTTTCTATCACTGTCTATCCCTCTCACCCAGACCATTACAAAGCTGGGAAAGAAGGAAAAACCTTCCAGTCTCTGTCACAACCAGGTACCTGGCATTTTCAGAATTTAATCAACAACGGAAAGCTACATAAGTCACTTGCACTGGTTTACTTTAAACTGTAATACTGATCCAGACACTGCCAGTTGATTGTACAGATTTTTTTTTTTTTAACACATCAATGCGAAACTCCGGACATTCTTTAGTCTAGTTTTGAAGTGAACGAGGAAGGATTACGAGGAAGGAAAATTTGTCTGATTTTATTTATTGAAGTCTCTAACTCAATGGTGGAGATTTTACCCCAATTCCTATGCAAGAAAAAAAGCGGGAAGTGAGAGAAATTTTCCCTAAAGTAAGGGAAAAATACTAACCATACAACTTTGAACAAAGATGTTCCTATTCCTTCCAGTAATACTAGACTTCAGTTCACTTTCTGACCAGTAAACTAAAAGTACACACTGATCTCCCCAGGGGAACAGAGTCAGCAAAAACCTGATGGTAATTTTAATCTTTTCCTATTTTTATACAAGATATATGGGCCTAGGATTATACCATCACCTTGTTGTCCAATATCAAGAATTCAGAGGTTTGGTTTGTTGATGTCAATATATCTCAACAACTTAGCTGCACTCATTCTGTCCCCTGTTCAACACAATCTGCTTCCTCCCCGTGGCTCGCAGGACCCTCTATACACAGCCCACCTGCACCCCTTCTGTTGTCTGTACCCCTGCATTTCCAGTAACGCCTTGCGGGGAAATGTCCGGAGCAATTTCAAGACTTGCTGCTTCCACGAGAGTATTCTCTTCTTCTGTGTCTCAGTAAATGCCTGCAGAAACATAGGAAAAGGCTTTCGTGGTCACCAAGCATGTGCATGAATTTTTACAAACCACACCTATTACTGAAATATCTAAAATCTACATCTAAATAAACTTTTTTAGAACTTATTTTATTAAAAGCTAGTATTTACTGGTATACATCTCATAGAGCTATGAACAGTGCAAAATGCCTGCAACCCAGTGATCATTGACCAAGTAGATAGCATGCATGCACTTGTGATTTAGTTTGTTCCAACAAAGAAACAAAGCATGAGCATATCAGCGTATATATATATATATAAAAAAAAAAGTGCCGTCAGGTAGGAAAATCATCTTTAACATAAGTGATTTCCCAGTCTTTATCAATGAATTCAATGCATTTTTTGTTTTAGTTAGTGAGGAAAGTGTGCAATGGTTAAAACTTCTGCATGAGGTTTTTATCAAAGTTAATCTAAAGTAAACACAAAAGGGAGATGGAAGCATCCTAAAGCGAGGAGAATTCCCCCGTTTAATGTCTTCTTCCAACTACTCTAATTTGGGTGACAGCAGAACAACTTTAAGTGTCAATTCCCCTTTTGACCTGATGACCAGAAAAAAAAGGAAGGCCTATTCAAGAACTTGTGGATTGAGTTCTAATTCAAAAAGTAAAGAATTCCCTTAAAATACCTCTTTTATTCCTATAAAGCTAAAAGAAGCTAAAAGAATTGATGGCCACTGATCAGTTATTTACCTCATGCGTCAGGCACTTCTCAAAGAGTTGTAGATAACAGGTGATATTCTCCTCATCTGGCCGAGACACAAGCAGCTGTGTGCACACTGTACAGAGAAATATGAGAGATCAGCCATATGCTCCTATATGACGATAGGTGTACACAAAAACGACAAGGTAAAACCTGCAATCTCACCTTTGCCCAGCACTCTTGTCAGTTGTCCTGGTAGGTCCCCATCTGCTATGGGCGGCACAGATGTTTCCAAGTCGCACCTTGGATCACTCTGCTGCTGAAATCCATCAGCTGTCAGTCCAGGGGGTGGCTCATTCTCGTCTGGGCTTTTTGTAGCTGAATCATGAACGGCTCTGTGCTGAGACTGTTCGCTATTCACAGTCTCTGTCTGAATGGGCCGATAGTACTTGATGGGTGTTATAATGATCTGCTGAAGCTCCTGAAGAGCATTGCGTACATTTCCTCCCTCCAATATGTCCTATTTAGGGAATAAAGAATGTTTGGTTTGAAAACCGGAGTACCTTATTTAGAGGAATAATGAACTGTTAATTGTATTTCTGCTTTCCAGCTTTTAAAGTTCATAATATTATTTATTTATGCCACTGTAATGCCAGTAGAAGGTGCCTCCAAAAGGTGACTCTCCTATTTTGCAGTAAGGAAGGTAAAAGGCCAGGCATAGAGTTTGTCACATGACTACAGTTTTATGCAGAAAAAAGGATCCTTTCAATTGTATTTTTTTACATTTTGTTTAAACAAACATGATGGGTAGCAGACTGTGTTGATGCCTGCGGATATCATTAGGTAAACATCATGGAGCTGTCCTACCTTATAGCAGGGCTAGTCACACCATAAAAGAGGATCAGTGTTTGAATCCCCCGATGTAATGCCCTGAAGTCAGTATCTGTATTCTAAAACTTTCTTGACATAAAGGTTTCTGCTTACTTTCTCCAAAGCACGGAGCACGCTCTGTCTTTCTCTTAGTTTCTGGATACTCAGAGCTATTTTGTGTCTTGCGCCTTTGGTAACGTTCTGCCATGGACAAAGACAAAAAGCGATTAGTGGGAATCGTCACAAATTGATATTCTTCCAACAACTGTATTTCTACAGTGAGGCGTTACATTTTTCTAGCTGGATTTAGGCGTGAACTGTAAGTGATGACTGTAAGTGATGACCCAGCTGTAGCAAGTTTCCCATATGCTCTTACAGATTAAACACGCTGACATTTACCAAAAATAGAACCAGGAAAGTTGTTGCAGGAGGAGACCAAGTTTATATCAAATACCACTACACAGAACCTTTCTTGAAATACAGGAGTTTAACAATCCAAATGTGTAAATGGAACTTTTCTTATGTTGCTTTCCTACAGTTCACATTAGAAATAACTGAAGAGAAAAGGATTTTCTATTTCTCCTCCGTCTCTTTTATGTACTCTATATAACCCAGCCAGTGTAGCAGAATCATAAAAAACAATAAATTCAAACTGAGCAGGCTTTTGGAAATATTTAATCTGGCATGGGATGTTTATGCTTAATACTATGTGGGCTCTTTTTTGGTCTCTTAAAATTGCTGGCCTGATTGTTGTCTCTGACATCTTTACTTTTTAAGGGGCTGCACTGGAAAAAACAGGCAGCAACTAATATCAAAACTTATTTGCTCACTTGCCACTGGACTAGCCATAGCATTCTACATATTTCTAACAGCCAGATTATTCTGAATTCTGTCACATTAATAAAATGTGATAGAAAACACATAACACGCACACACACACACACACACACACACACACACACAACATAAAGCAGGTAAACAGGAGATAACAGAGAGAAAGTTAAGAGAGAAATGAAAACGGTTATGTTAAGCTGTCCAAATTGAACACTGTGTAATCAGGTTAGCCAAAAAAAAAGAGCAAAAGTGAAAGAATAAGGGCTGAAATACACTTTTGCTATGCTAATGTGTGTTACATGCATTAGTCTGTTGTGGTAAAATTATTCTGAATGCCACCACAGCTCTGTAGACCCTAAGTTGCAGCAAAACAAAATATACGGTAACATACTACCATGCAATGCAGTGAACTGCGTCAAAAAAATGCTGCATGAATGTTTTTGAACATTGCTGGGTAGATAGAAATCAATGTGTTGTCTTACCCCAATGAACATTAATGAATGTCAACAAGTGTAACGCAATGCATTAAAAACAGCCAAATGTGAATAGACCCTAAAGTGAACCTGAATGTCACCACACCTTCCAAAGAAAGTCATAATATATCTATCTATGTATCTCTCTTTGTGTTTCTCTCTCTTTCTATGTATGTGTGTGTTTATGTATCTCTCTATCTAAAATACAACATCTAAACATCTATACATTTACATTACCAGACCATTAGGAGAAAATAATTAGCAGATTACAATACCTGTGACTCCAGATGCTGCTCTGTCAGGGTCATCATTTCATCATAGGTCATTTGTGAGAAGAGTGAGGCATACTTGTGTAGGCGCAAACTCTTTAGCCAGGTCGGCACATCTGCAAAGATTTCAGGGAACAGGATGGGAAATATCAGACATGACAACAATAAATAATAAAATAATAAATGGAAGAGAATTTTAATTTGATAAAAGACAAGCTGTGACTAGGAAAAAAAACTTCTTACGTACCATTATGATAAGTTAATTAATTGTGCTGTGCTGAATAAGCCTTAATTCCAAAATATAGCATATGTTCATTTTTGTTTTCTTGCTACAACCCAGACCTTCCCAGATACATGCTTTCTGCATTTGAGCTAGCAATACCCATCAAACAATTTGATGGAAGCTGTGTCCCTGAGGCTTAAAGCAAATGCTTTTGACTGTAGGCCACATAGGTCCAACATATATGGCGATTGTGGAAGCTTACACGTTTTAAGGTGACTTGAAACATGACATTCTGTGTTGTAAAATCTATTGCAGTTGCGCTGTTTATATGTGCAGTAGGGATGCTATTGATGGTGTCCCTCTTATCATGGAGATAACACAAACTAGACATACAGTCCATAAAAGAGAAAAAAGAAGTACACGCCCCCATTTAAAGCTAAAGTTTTACAAATTGTTCTAAACATTTTGTAAATATAACCTCAGTCGTTAAACAGATTCCACTGTGCCATTATCTAACTAAATTTAAACCAAAAGGAGAAGCCTTGCGTGAAAAAAAAAAGTACACACCATTATCAGCGATTCTGTTCTAGATTTACTGGCGTGCTTGGAAACATTGTTTTGTTGCATGACCCCATGAGACAAAAAGTGGATATTGCACTCTAGTATACAAAGAAATTAATTTTCGACTCAATGACTGCACTGGCCACAGGTACTGTGGATAAAAGGTACTTGGATAAAACAACAAGTCCATATCATCATCATCATTCGAGGAGTTGGTATGAGGTGTTTGTGCTGATGCTTGGTTTTTGCCAAAAAAGTACACTATGGCAAGACATCTCCACTTTGGTCTGGTTTGTTGAAAGGTCATTGTTCCTGAAGACTTGTGTTTTGTTCAGATGCAAAGTTGTAAAACGTAAGCTATGCGGTCTAATTACAGAGAGGAGGATTTCTCCTGGGAATCCTTCCAACAAGACATACTTTTTTAGTCTTTATCCAATTTTACCGTCATGAAAATTAACATGCCAATGGAGGCCTTAAAGTGCGAGACGCAGCTTGCGTTTTTTTCACTTTTGGAGCAGTCTGGTCTTGGTGTGAATTTTTCTGGTAAAACCGCCAGCTGTACTGAATGTTTCCCACATGTCAATCTCACGATCGACATATGAACCTCAAATTTTTGGAAATGGCCTTATAAACCTTCCAAGATTGAAGGTGGTAACAATTGCTTCTCTGGGATCGTTGCAGATATCTTTTCATCTTGGCACTGTTTATCACACACCTGAATGCTCCAGACCAGCAAACTGCCAAAACTTCTGCTTTTATAGAAGTGGTCAAGCTTGACGACCATTTATTTGGGTGCATTTAATAAACACCTGTCAGCTTATATTCTTAATTCCTATGAAAGTGGGAACGGTGTACTTTGTTTTTCCCACACACTGCTGCATTTTGACTGAGCCTTTGGTTAATAAATAACAACAAGGTATAACATGTAATGTGTTTCTGTTCATCTGAAATTGTATTTACCTACTTTCAAGACATGCTACGAACCAGATGATTTTAAGTCCGGATACGCAAAACCTTAGAACTGAAAAGAGGTTGTTTCCTTTTCTCATGACTTCCTTACACACCTTCTTATACCAGCCAGATGCATAAGAAAATAGAAAAGAAAATACTGCTGTGTCTTAATGCTCAGTGCCAAATGGGGGTACACTGCATTAAGTATGTGTAAAATATTAAAAAAAAAAAAATATATATATATCAGTTAAAAAATGACATACAAGTGTAAATTGAGTTGTCCTGGTGATGCACATGGGGTAAACTAGGATACAAGCCCTACCCGCTGATGCTAGGGGTTTTGGATGGGCCCTCAGCATCCACACTTACAACACAGGTCTACTAGACTTGCACTGAAGAGATGTCAGTACTTAAAACCCCAGCGCACATCTTTGGGAAATGGCTCAAGGGGACTGGCAGCTGTAATGAGCCTGTGGGAACTAGTGACACAATGAGCTTGATTCATTAAAGCTCTCCAAGGCTGGGTGATCCAGCAAACCTGGAATGGATTCCTTCAAAGTAATTTGCTAGCAGAGGTTTTTAATCCAGGACCAGATCCATTCCAGGTTTGCTGGATTACCCAGCTTCACTGATGAAAGTATATCTTCTCCAGTCTTTGAGAGCTTTAATAAATCATACCCAATGACTTCAGAATGGCTTTCTCTAGGTCATTAATGTCTAATGCGAAAATAGCATATAAGACAGCATGTATACATCAGGAGACACATTACAATATATGTATACCATTAATATTCCTACCTTTCATTCCACTCCCATCCTCCTGGAAGGAGTTGCGTCCAGAGATGACCTCCTCTGTCTGTTCACTGCCTGATGAGGCCACACTGCTCTGAGGGGAGAGGGGAGCATGGTCTGGGGTAAGGAAGACAGGACGTCCAGCAACCTCATCTGCCCCCATCCAATCACTGGACGTCTGCTGGGAGGTGGGAATGAGGGACATGGAGCGCTTTAGGGGGCTGGGGTGCATTTGGCAGGGAAGCACTGCAAAACAAAGCAGGAAAAATATTTCAAGGAATTTGGACCACAACAATTTTAAGTAAAGTGTATTACTTTTGGGTGATTTCATGACATACATCCCAATCGGTTTTTCTTTTACTTTTTGGCTTTACAATCTTCATGTCAATGATCCAATCTTGTAGACCAGAAATGGCTCCTACTCATTTCATCTTTACATACTATTGGGCATTAAAGTGGGCCCCACTTTGAACTACTGAGATTCAGGCAGGTGGTGACTGCAGAAAGATACAGGTGATGTCCCTTCTGCAAAAACTGTCTTTATCCGCCTGTCTGGTGCAGAGATGTCAGAATTTGATGAGTAGCGCATGTGCTGGTTACTATGTAGTGTACCATCAATGAACAAACTCCCATGTGTGGGAGTTACATCATCCTGGCACAGACAATTAAAACTGCTGAAGGTTATCTTTGGGAAGTAGATAAGAAGGAAGGTGGCGCTATCCTATGATGGAACAGGGATAGGTGAGTAGTTGTGAGAGTTTAGTTCCCTCTTAAAAGTAAACTGGAATTAAAAAAAATAAATATAACAAATAAATATATAATAAATATATATAATAAAGTTTTAATATAAATATAACTAAAATAAAATAAATAAATGGTACCACGGTTTAAGTGCGCTTTGGAATAAGTCCAACTTGGTATCCTGCTTGGACACAAAACATTTTGCTTGGTATATAACCTTTGTGCTAGAACTTGTATGTGTCAAAATGAGTCATAACACCGCGCGCTACCCTTGTTTACCTTGCTCAAAACAAAGCTATGTCTGCCTACGAGCGTCAGTACGCCAGTTGCTACCATTCAGTGAACAATGGGCGCTATAACTCTCTGTGAATTACAGAACATCTCCTCCTCCTCCCTTCTCAGCACCATCCTAGTAGGCACTCGACATTTCTCAGCAAGGTAAAGTGAGGTTACATTTTCATTTATTTCATCTAATTGCTCTTGTATTTATGTATTTTAGCATTAAGCAGTGTTTAAATTATTTTATACAGCCCATACAATGTAAAATGCCAATAACAACAGGATTTTTTTCATGGGAACGGATTAATCATTTTCCTTTTATTTCTTATAAGAAAATGTGTTTGGTATAAATCCTGTTTGTTATTAATCCAAGGATCTGGAACAGATTAAGGACTTATACCAAGGTACCACCGTATAACTAAAGTGAATATTCACATAATTTCCTGTTTAAAGATTTTCAGCTCCTTTAGCAAATCTGACCAAATACAAAAAGAAAACACATTGTCAGAAGTTCCACTTTAATGCCGTCATTGTGGTGCTAGCATTATTACTTTGTTCTGGAACAATCATGATGGTTCAGAAATTCAACTTTGAATACTAAAGTCTTGTTTTAGTGTATCTAGGAAGGAAGCTAAGATCACCACAAACCTTTGAAACATTTTACTTTCGTGGTTAGAGGGAAGTCAAAACTGCACAGTTTAACACAGCTTTTATGCAAAATTTCCCACCCAGGAACAATACTTTGAAACATTCCTTTTAGGGAGTCAGAATACATGAATCCACAGACAGCAAAGGACAGGCACACTGGTTACCTGGTACACCTGAGGGTTTACTAGTGCAACTGCTAGCACCTACCTGTACTGCTGCCAACACTTTGGATAGCGGAGGGCACTGAACTTGATGAATGAAAGGGCATCAGTCCATTTTCTCTGAGTGGCTTTTCCTGCCAATTATGTCCAGATTCTCCCATGCCAGGATCCCCTTGGGCCTGCCAGTCGTCAGACCCTTGCCGTAAGTGCGTAGCAGGTACCTCTTGTCTTCCATGCCGGCTGTAACCTGTAGAAAGTCGTTCTTCCAAATGATTTAGCCACAATGCCAGAGAGTTGCGATCATCCAGTGTAGTGGCTGGGTGGATTAGTGCATAGGACAAAAGCTGCCGGCTCTCTTCTATGTACTGGTTGCTCTCTGTGGTGTAGGCCAGAACTTTCTGCAGCAATTTCATGTACTCGCATTTTGCTTCGGTGTTCCGCGGCTGAAGCAGGGGCAGGTGGGACAAAAGCAGGGAGATCACCTTCTCCTTGGACTCCTGATGCCATTGACTTATCAGCGCTGCAAACATGGCAAGAAAATGATATAAATATGTGAACAACATTACCTCCACACAACCCCCCAAAGGAATACAAAAAAACAACTTGCATAGTTCTTTTTAGATGGACTAGCCACAGACAACACTTCTCTGACTTTCGGTGATCCCAAAGAGTAGAGTAAGTCACTTTGTTACAAATAAAAAAAGTTGTCATGTTTTAATGTTATCAGGGTTCCATGTGGATCAGGCAGTTAGGTGCCATCAAATCTTCTTATCAAATGCAAGCGTAGGGTAAATGTGAATATGGTCCCATAACATTAAAATAGGACTCCTTAAATTATGTCTTGTATTTAAGGCAGAGTAGGAAAGTACATAGGCAAGGTACACATGTGCAATGGTTCTCCTCCGATAATCGGCTCAGGTCATTGGACGAAAATCTTGCGTGTGTATAGGGCTAGTTGTTCCATCGTGGCAGATTCACGGACGACGGACTATAATTGTAGGTAATGGAAGTGAAGGGGATGTTCTCCCCCTTCCCTCTCCATAGAGCAGAATGGCGCTGTATGTACAACACTCGTTCATGCATCGTGCAGTCGTTGTAACGGATCGTAAAAGATCCTTTCCAAACAATTACCATTGCACGTGTGTACATGGCATGTGTGCCATAGACTGTCCTAGAACACAATTGTTATGCGTCTTATCTTGATGTCTCAGCAATTGTATGCGACTTGGATGTCATGTGAGCAGCCCAACAGACTCTGTGCAGGTCAAACTCCGAGTGAAACTCCATTGTATTACCCTTGGCTCTTCCCTCAGCAGCTACATCAATGGTTGGAGGGTGAAGGAGGGACGGAGCTGCTGGCTCAGCACAGAAAGCAATTAGATACATTTAATAATGTACAAGCTCCCTGGAACTGACTGAGCTCAGGTCTGGCAAATGGATACCAAGGCTTTAATTTTTGGCTTCAAATTCCAATGGGGGGAGGGAAAAGAAATTCCATTATAGGGGGTTACAAATTAGGACTAAGAATCCTATGGTGGCTGCTGAAAGGTGTATATATTAGCTTGTATTTTGATAGCTGCAGAGTGCACTCAGGCATATAAAGCATTAGCAATAACATCAATCATAGTATCTATTTATAGTTCATTTTCCTATTAATAAAACATAGATCTTTTGCAGCCCAGGTAATGTCACAGGTGCAAAGAAAAGGGATATACAGGTAATTTAGGAAAAAAGTACCAAGGGACACTAATACTGGGAGAAGAGAAAGGCCTGAGGGTACTTTTAAGGAGCGGAATTGGGCTTTGGTAGATTTTTATACAATTGACTTTAGTTGTGCTGTAATTCCAAGAAAATAATATGGGATAACTGAGGCAGGTTGGGTCTTTTCAATGCTCTATAAAAACGAAAGAAAAGGCTATCCTTATTCATTGAAAAGGTACCTATTTCCTGTAAGGACAACCAGTCACTACAGCCTGTTTCTACGAGGTCAGCCGGTCAAATCCTCTTGTAGCTAATGTGAGACCGGCTGATAAAATGATGGCGTGTGATGTTGTTTACAAACCTCCTACTTGTCACAACTCTGCATTTATCACTTCTAACTTTTCTCTTCGACTGGATGAATGAGGAGGGGTACAAGGGCAGCTTTTTATTTCAGACTCAAATGTAAGTTATTTTTACCCCAGACTGCTACTATGCTGCCCTGATAGAGAGTGCAATATCTGTATGAAGGCTGAAGGCAATGAAGGCTGACAGCTTCAAGGCAAAATGATATCAAACTGGCAGAAAGCAAACCTGTTTTTTTTCCTCGCCACCCCACAATTAATTTTTGTAAAAAGTGGAAAAAGTCAGGCTTTTATTTCTGTGCTTTTACCACTCTGCTGTCTAGGATGGAGCTGTGAGCTTCTTAGGGTGATCTGCAGAACCAGTCACAGACTCTGCACAGCAGCAATCTAACAGAAAACTGATTCTGCCTTTATAACATGTGTGCCAAGTGAAACATTTAGAGTAGGGAAAGTGTAGAACTCCCTAACAGATTCCTATTTCTGTGTGTCCCTGTAACATTTTATCCTCACTTCCTGTCTGGCAAAACAAAAACATGGTCATTTTTCACAGGGTGTACAGGAAAAATCTCTCTGTACTGGAGCCCCAGATAGCAGGAAAACAAAAGTTTTAATCTTTCCCCACTCTATCCAGAACTAGAAAAATAGATTTTGATTTGGCACACACTGAGCCGGCAATTGATTTTATTCTTCTACAGCAGGATGAGAAACAATTTTGTTTTCATCCAGAACATGGTGCTGACAGAAGTGTAGAACCTTTGGGAAGGAAGATGGTGGTTTTATAGAGGAAAGTTAGATGAACCTATTAGGAACTTGATGAAGGGACATCCATCCGAGAAGATAGAAGGCAGTTGTCAGAACCACAGCAATGAGAGGGGACTGATCACAATAACTGCGGGAATATTCTGGTAGGGATGTATCTACATGGACATGCTACAACTGTTTAACCTACACTCAGTACCCAATAATGACAAAGAAAAAACATAGTTTAAACAGTTTTGTAAATTTTTAGAAAGAAAGAAAAAAGTGAAATATCACATTTACATTAATATTCAGACCCATTTGTCTCCGTTAAAGCACCTTTTGCAACAATTACAGCCTTGAGTCTTTTTGGATATGAAGCAACAAACTCTGCACACCTGGATTGGAGGATTTTCTGCTGTTCTT